>NC_053437.1:4435843-4587613 GCF_007990345.1 Gossypium hirsutum | reverse complement strand
TGTGCAGAGTTTGAAAGCATTTTAAAACATACGTTGGACAATTTAACCATTGGTTGGTTTTTGTAGAAATGAATAAATTAATATGTTGATTTTGTTTGACAGAAATAAATGAGCTATATGTCTTGACAGTAATATTTGGTACGTCCAAGGCATAGTTTATTTACCAAGTACTGATTTGTTCAGCTATATGTCTATTCTTTTTCATTGTATTGGGCAGGATTCTATATTGAGGGATTACACACTATGCCGGCCCTCTAATTTAGGGGACGGCATCATCTCTTCCGTAATGTTGGTGTTGCTAATTTGCCTGCAATCAAAGAGAAGTATGGTCAGTACATGGTGAGTAGTTGCTCCATCTTTACTGGGCAAACATGTGTACAACAATGCTACATAGTTCACTTAAGTTTTTCATAAGAGCTTGATCTGAATTTCAGACCTTGCTTCAAGTGGTGAAGAGTGGGAATGGGCAAGTTCCATTACTGGCTATTTCAAGCTATTTATTGAAACCATTAATGTCTTCTCTAGTAACAAAAATCCTACTGCAAATGTATATTTTCCTGAAATCTGTCATGTTTACATACTGTTGATTGAATTGTGCAAGATCCCAAATACTTTTCTTAGTTCATTGGCAGCAAAGATGAAAGCACAGTTCTATAAATATTAGCAATTTAGCTTTGGCAGTATCATTATCTTAGATCCCCCAACCGTAGCTCACTGAATCCCGATACTCGGCAGGAATTGATATGACACAAGATTGGTTGCAGATGCAATCAAATGGTATGTATGTGCATTATCTTTGATTTTTTTTCACACAATATCAATTTTGATTCATTATATATCACTAAAAACAACTCGTTGGTTGAGCTTTAAGTATTATGTGGAGTCTTTGGTTCCATAGGAACTTTTTTGAATGGCAATTGAAAAATGCTTCAACCGCTCATATCCTAGCTTTTTCTGTCTCTTTTATGTAAGATTGGAATGATGTTTGACGAACTATTGATAAATTTCAAGAGCCTGGAGCAGTTTCTGGTGTTGTAGGTTCATGCTGGTCAAAGCCGCCTGTGGAATGGGTGAAGTGCAATATTAATGCCACGTTATTTAGGGAGGAGAAAACTGCAGGCTGGTCTGCTGTAGTCCGTGATACAAAGGGTATTTTAATAGAAATGTTTTTCTATAATGAAAATAAATCATATTATTTAAGGGTATTTTAATCCTAATTGAATTACTAAAATCTTAAATTTACTACTCAACCAAATATTCATTTTAATATATATTATACATTTTTATTCTTAATATGCACAATTTATTATCCACATCATCTATTGTTCAATAAAATATTAGGGGTAGGAGATGAGGGTAACACGGTCCGAACATGTGCCAAACAGGTGTCTGACAAAAGATTTAACCACCGCTTCATTTTTAAGTCAAGACATTTTCATTTTTTGTATATCTATACTATTATTTAAGCTTTTGACTGAGTTAGTGTCATGAGTCAATCGGGCACCAACTAAGTTAGGGAAATTATAAAAATATATTTCCATAATTTAAATAAATTATCTTATTTGAAGGTACTTTAAATTTTTTTTAAACTAAATAAAATTATATGCATATAATAAGAATTGAACTCACGTCAATTCAATTAATAAAACCTTAAAGTTACCACTCAATCAAAGCTTCATTTTGATTTTTTTTACACGTTTTTATTTTGATAGGCACAATATACTACCTTTAACAGTTGTATATATTAATAATGTCATTAATTGAGTTGGTATCACAAGTTAACTCGATACCAACTCAAGATTGATGATAAGACTATGATAAACAATTTTACTCAATAATGTTGTTGATTGAGTTGGTGTGCCAAGTTAACTCAACACCAACTCAAGATTGATGACAACTCCGTGAAAAAGAATTGTATTCGTTTAGTATTCTTAATATGATCTATTTATGAGTTAAAATTTCGTTTTATTTACAATTTAATCTCTCTCTTTTTTTCATTTTAACATCGTACATAATTCATTTGCTATTATAAAACTTACGTTTCATTATTTATTGTATGTTATTTTTTTTGAATAAATTGTATGTTATTTTTAAGCATACATCCGTGTTCTAAATATGTGGTTTCCATAAATATACGAATAAGAGTTTTTAGTTAATATTTGAAGTTGTGACTGACTCGGTATCATTGTCAACTAAGTCCAACTCAATTGTGAATTCCCTAAAAACCTTTTAATTTTATAAATGATTGAATATTGTTTGAGAGATATTTTTATCTTTTATGTTTTCTATAAAATATGAAAAAAAAATACACATGATTAGATTTAAATCCAAAGCATTATAAACTCTACTCTCTCAATTTTACTATCTCAATTAAAGATATAATTAATATTCATATTAATTTATTAGATAATTATTTTCACCCACTCATAAGTGTATGTTTTCAACTCTTTAAAAACTTGTTTCAATAAATCTAAAGCATACTCAAATTTTATAAAAAAAAATTAATTTAATCCTCCATTTAATTTTTTTGTATGTTTTAGCCTTTAAACTTGTATTTTTTTGTTAAATCACCTCAAAATGAATGAAAAATTAACGTTTTTAAACATTGTTAATGTGGCATACATGGGGATTGCCATATGGATGACATATTAGCATTTAATTAATTTTTAATTTTTTAAAATTCAAAAAGAATAATTTTAAAAATTAAAATGTATAAAAAATATTAAAAATTATTTTTTAATATTTTAAAATTTAAAAAATTAATTAAATACTGACATGCCATCCACGAAACAATTTATATGTATGTCATATCAGTAAAGTTTAAAAACAATAATTTTTCCTTTCATTACGGAGTGATTTGATAAAAAATACAAATTTAAGAATTAAATAAAATACAAATTTAAATGAATGATTAAAATATTTTTTTTATAAAATTGAAGTCGGATAAGAATTCAACAGGAATTAGAAGAAAAAAGGATGAGGGTGTTCACCCCACCCCGTATTTTCAACGTAGCATTGACAGGAGAGAGACATGCAGACATGAGAAATAGAAAGATGGGATGGGATGAGATTGGTGTAGAATCTATTCAGCAAATGGGATGCCTTTCATACACTTTTTTCAATGTAGTTTATTATTGCAGATTCCATCATCTGAACATGCTTGGTCTGGGCTATGGGGACATGAATTTCCGGATATTGTTTCTTGACTTCAATCAATTTTCCACGTCAACATTGCCTCTATTTATCAATGTTTGATGTATCAAAATGAGAAAAAGTAGTAGTTTAGACATTAAAATAAATATTAAATCATTTATCTTCAATTATATATTTTTCCCTCAGAATAACTCAGTTGTACCTATAATTCTAGTCCTACTTTAATAATTAAGGTCAGATATGGAGCAATTGACTATTAAGACAGACGTAGAAAGGAAACATCTAAAGTAATGGAGTAGTGGTAAGTTTGTATTTACTTTCAAAGGACTAAAACATAATTAATTTATCATCTTTCAAACGAATTAATTATGGATTTATCCCTTTGCTTAGCCAATTAATACTACTCACCCAATTCTTAATAAATTTCCTTTTGATCACTTAACTAAGAAAAGTTATAAAAATAGTAAATTTCTTTTTATTTACCTAATTATGAAAAGTTACAAAATAGTCACCTAACTATTCAATTATGTCTTTTTTCGGTCGCCAGCTGGTTAACGGTGACAACCATTAAAATTGACATAATAACAGCTTGAATCCTCAACATTTATAAATTATGTCAATTCAGTCTTGATTCTAAAAAAAAAAAAGTTAATCCTCAATATTTATACATCCTGTAAATTGGTCTTTTTTGTTTACAGTTTTGTTTTTCTTTGTGACCCTTTTACCTAAAATGTTAAAAAATAAATTTATCAGCTACATTTGAGGATTTTGCTCTAAAAGCCAATAAACACAATGTGACATGGCAGCCCGAAATTACAATATGTGGCAAACATTATTTAAAAATGTAAATTTTTAAGAATCCTATAAAGTATAGTTAAATTAAATAATAAATATATGATCATCAATATATATCTGTCATTTTTTTTTGGGGGGAGTAAATACTTTTGTTCACAGCTTCAACGACTCTGCTTTCAGATTTAGAATTGGAACATTTTCTTTGAAGCAAGGAGCGCGCCTTCTAAACATCACATTATAATATATCTTGATCATAATCTTAAGGGGTAACTCTCAACCTTTTCATAACTATCCTCAACTGTATTCTCTACCATTTTGCTTAGGCTTAGCAGATTTGTTATGTGAATTCAGATTAACAACAATGGGTTCGGAGTGGGGTCTCAGTGCTGCTTCTGGTTTGGTGGCACCATTGTTGGTAGACTATTTAGTGAAGCCAATCGAACGTCGTATTCGTTACTTATTTCGTTTTCATAAGATAGTTCAAGAGCTGCACCAAAACCAACAAGATTTGGCTGCAAAAGAAACTCAAGTGAAAGACGACATTGAGGAGGCTAAATTGCAGATTCGAACTCAAGTGATCTACGACCAAGTTGATGAATGGCTGACAAAGGCAGAAAATGCCCTAAAGGATGTAAAAGTTTTGGACTCTAGAATTGAAGAAAATAAGAGATGCTTCCGTCTGTGTCCTAATTGGTGTTGGCGATATCAATTAAGTCAGGAGATTGAGAATAAAACATTGGAAATAGCTGATCTCGTAAAAAAATCCGAATTTAAACGAGTCGGCCATCGTGCCAAGCTTCCTAACTTAAATTTGGTCACATCTAAGGATCATGTGGATTTAAAATCTTCAGAAGCTGCTTTCAATAAGATCATGGAGGCATTGAAGGATGATAAAGTAAAAAAAATAGGGGTGTGGGGGATGGGAGGGGTGGGCAAAACCACCTTAGTCAGAAACGTGGGTGGTGAAGTCAAAGGATTTGATCGAGTTATAATGGTCACTGTGTCCGAAACTTTAGACATTGAAAAAATACAAAACAAAATTGCAGACAACATAGACTTGAAATTTGAGAAGAAGACTGGAGAAGTCAAAGCAGCAGAGTTATGGAGTAGATTGAGTAATGGAAAGTTTCTCGTAATCCTCGATGATCTATGGAAGGAGTGGAATGATGATGGGGATTTGAGAAAGATAGGTATTCCATTGGTTAAAGATGAAAAGGGTTGCAAAATCATCTTGACAACACGCAACTATAATGTTTACCAACATATGGAATGTGAGAAGACAGTTCAAGTGAAGGTTTTGGAAGATGATGAAGCATGGACTCTGTTCGAAATGAATGCAGGTCTCAAGAAAGCTGATTCGCATGTTATTGGGGAGGCTAAGAAAATTGCAAAAGAATGCAAGGGCTTACCTTTAGCCATTGTAACACTAGCAAAGGCTTTAAAAGGTAAAGCTCTTGATAGGTGGAAAGATTCACGAAAAAAACTTGAAAGAAGTGCATTAATGGAGATTCCAAGCATTCAAACAGAGAGAGAGAAAAATGCCTACATTTCTCTTAAGATCAGTTATGAGCATTTGAAGAACAAGATGTCCCAAACATGTTTCTTACTGTGTGCATTATATCTTGAAGATGACTCAATTAATGTGGAAGACTTGGTGCGATATGCTTGGGGTTTGAACTTATATGATAAGACTAACTCTATTGAAGAAATGAGAATTCAAGTATTGGAAGTCATCAATTACCTCAAAGATTCTTGCTTACTAGAAGATGGAGATGTTGGAAGGTATGCTACCTTTTCAAACTATATATGCTTATCCCTTTTCATTAATTGGTATTTGGGTATACCAAGACTTAGAATCCTAAATAGAGTTTTCTTGCTAAGTAGGCAAGCCTAACCAAACTAAAAAAATTTTAAATTACTAATGTACTTTTTTATTACTAAATTGTGACGTGTGATTTTTTTAATATTTTATTATATTTCTATAACTTGTCAACCATTCAATCCTATATGTAAAATCTAAAAACTTCACTAGTTATATACTAAATATTTTTCTTTAAAATATTAACATGTTAAGAAATGGCTTAAAATTGGTAGTGGATTGTTGTTGTTGGTAGTGGGTTGTTGGTGGTAGTGGATTAGTGGATGGTTGTTGGTGTCCATTTTCAACCACAAATCTTTGCCAAAGTTTTGGACAATTATGTCCTTGAACTCTCTTATAAATAGAGAGGTTCATTAGCCATATTCATCATCCCAAACCAAGAGAGAGCAAAGCTTGTTCTTTGAAAGCTAGGATTTTAGCTTTCGGGTTTTCTATAGGGGTTGAGAGTTGTGAGGTTCTCGGGTTGTGTCTTGAGTGTAAAACACTTGTAATCTTCATCTTGTTATAGTGAAATTTCTTTTCGCCTCTGCCCGTGGACGTAGGCATTAAAGCCGAACCACGTAAATCCTTGTGTTCACTTTATTTTTCGTTCCGGTCAATTTACTTGTAGTCATATCGGAGTTCTCGAATCGATCCTTTGCGCAACAAATTGGTATCAGAGCGTAGTTGAAGGAGTGATAATATTTTCTGAATTGCCCTGTGACTGCAGCTTTGTCTGATCTTTCACATCAGGAAGAAAATATTATCATTCATTCAAAGGTTCCAAATTATGGCTACAAGTGTTTCATCGACTAAGTATGATGTCGAGAAATTTACCGGGAAAAATAGTTTCAGTTTATGGCGCATCAAGATGCGGGCAGTGCTGGTTCAACAAGGATTGCTAAAAGCATTGTCTGGTAAAGATAAATTACCAAGCACGCTTTCGGAAGAGCAAAAGGATGACATGCTAGAAAGAGCACATAGTGCTATTCTGCTATGTCTAGGAGATGAAGTGCTACGAGAAGTAGCGGATGAGAAAACCGCGTCCGGTTTGTGGCTCCGGTTAGAGAGCAAGTACATGACGAAGTCATTGACGAACCGGCTCTACCTCAAGCAAAGACTCTATGCCCTGAAGATGGAGGAAGGTACACCTGTTTCCCAGCACCTGGATAAATTCAATTCCATTATCATGGATTTGAATAATATCGATAACAAAATCGATGATGAGGACCAAGCAATAATTGTTTTGTGTTCTTTGCCTCCCTCGTATGAGAATTTTGTTGATACAATGATGTACGGTCGTGATGACCTGACTCTAGAGGAGGTGAAAAATGCCTTAAGTTCCAGTGAGTTGAGGAAGAAAATCACTGGTAAGATGGTCGAAAACAATGAAGGCGAAGGCTTGGTTGCTCGAGGAAGATCCAAGGCAAAGGGTGGAAGTTCAAGTAAAAGCCATCCTAGATCGCAGTCCAAGAAGAGAATACAGTGCTACTACTGTAAGAAGTACGGGCACATGAAGGTAGATTGTCCGAAAAGGAAGGAGAAATCAGAATCACAGGAGCAACAAAATGATCGTGCGAATGTAGCTGATGCAGATTCTTCAAGTGATGCCGAGATCGTTCTTGCAGTATCCGACTCTTACGCTGGTGGGAGATGGATTCTTGATACGGGAGCTACATTTCATATAAGTACTTCGAAAGATGCATTCTCAACATACGAGAAGCATTCTGGTTCAGTACTAATGGGAAATGACCACGCATGTCAAGTCATGGGGATTGGCACAGTTCGTATAAAGATGTTTGACGGTATTGTTAGAACTCTAACTGATGTTCGGCACATTCCAGAAATGAAGAAAAATTTGATCTCTTTGAGTACGTTGGACAAGAAAGGCTTTCGGTACTCTGCTGAAGGTGGAGTTCTCAAGGTATTCTCGGGTGCTTTGACTGTGATACGTGGTAATTTGGAGCGGGGCCTTTACTTCCTCGATGGTTCCTCGGTTACAGGTGTTGCGGGAGTGTCATCATCAGATGATCTAGATTCTGACACCACGAAGTTATGGCATATGCGGCTCGGGCATATGAGCGAGAGAGGCTTATCGGTGCTAAGCAAACGAGGATTATTGTCTGGGCAGTGTACAGGAAAGTTGAATTTCTGTGAGCACTGCGTCTTCGGTAAGCAGACTCGGGTAAAGTTCAGCACTGGGATTCACAAGACAAAAGGCACAGTGGATTACTTCCATTCTGACCTTTGGGGGCCTTCTCCGACAATTTCTAAAGGTGGTTACAGATATCTGCTTACCTTTATCGATGATTACTCGAGAAAGGTTTGGGTGTATTTTCTGAAGAGCAAGTATGAGGTTCTCATCAACTTCAAGCAATTTAAAGCTTTGATCGAAAATCAAACAGGAAAGAAGATCAAGCGATTCCGGACGGATAATGGCTTGGAGTTTTGCTCAGGTGAATTCAATGAGTTCTGCAAAAATGAAGGAATAGTGAGACACCGCACTGTTCGTCGAACACCACAACAAAATGGAGTTGCAGAACGCATGAATAGAACTCTCTTGGAGCGAGCTCGTTGCATGCGATCAAATGCTGGGCTCGGTGAAGAATTTTGGGCTGAAGCTGTTAATACTGCTTGTTATTTGGTTAACAGATCTCCATCAACAGCTATTGAGCTGAAGACTCCTGAGGAAGTATGGTCTGGTTCTCCTGCTGATTACTCTGGTTTAAGAGTGTTTGGCTGCCCTGCGTATGCTCATGTAAATGAGGGAAAACTCAAACCGAGGGCGAAGAAATGCATATTTCTTGGATACGGCCAAGGGGTGAAAGGATACAGGTTGTGGTGTCCTGATCCGGTTTCGTCCAAGTTCATCATCAGCAGAGATGTGACTTTTGATGAGTCATCCATGCTTCGATCCACCACAAATTCCCGGGAAAAGGAGGTGTCAGATAGAATGGGAGATCACGGTGTTGAGAAGCAGGTGGAGTGTCAGGTGGACGCTCCAATTCCTACGGAAGGTACTTCAGTCCAGGATGATCAAGTTGAGGTGCAAGATTCCGATGAAGATGAGTCACCTCAAGAAAAACCATATAGCATTGCCACTGGAAGAACGAAGAGACAAATCAAACCAAATCCGCGTTACGCTAATCTGGTGTCTTTCGCGCTCAGTGTGGCGGAGTCCATTGGTATAGAACCTTCCAGTTATAATGAGGCTGTCACGTGTGATGAGTCGGCACAGTGGGCAATTGCTATGAGTGAGGAGATAGAATCTCTTCACAAGAACCATACTTGGGAGTTGGTTAAGCCGCCAAGTAACCAGAAGATAGTTGGTTGCAAATGGGTCTTCAAGAAAAAGGAAGGCATCCTAGGGGTTGAAGCAACTAGATTCAAGGCACGATTGGTTGCTAAAGGCTTCACTCAGAAAGAGGGGATTGACTACAATGAAGTTTTCTCCCCAGTCGTAAAGCATTCTTCCATTCGTGTATTACTTGCCATGGTGGCCAAGTCTGATCTAGAACTTGAGCAGCTTGACGTAAAAACGGCGTTCTTGCATGGTGAGCTCGAGGAAACAATCTACATGCGTCAACCAGAGGGTTTTACAGTTCCTGGTAAAGAAGACCATGTCTGTCTATTAAAGAAGTCTTTATATGGATTGAAACAATCCCCAAGGCAGTGGTACAAGCGGTTTGATAGCTTCATGATTCAGCATGGTTACACAAGATGTGACTATGATGCTTGTGTCTATCATCGGAAGCTCTCAGATGGTTCGCACATTTATTTGTTGCTGTATGTTGATGACATGTTAATTGCTTCCAAAAACATGTCGGAAATCAACAAGTTAAAGTCGCAGTTGAGTGGTGAGTTCGAGATGAAGGATCTGGGTGCTGCCAAGAAAATTTTGGGCATGGATATTCACAGAGATCGCAAGGCGGGCAAGCTTCGTGTGTCGCAGAAGAACTACATTGAAAAGGTTCTTCAACGCTTCGGCATGGATAAAGCGAAAACTGTGAGTACTCCGTTGGCACCACATTTCAAACTCTCTGCAGAGATGTCACCACAATCTGATGAAGAAAAGCAGCAAATGTCTCACATTCCATACTCGAGTGCAGTTGGAAGCGTGATGTATGCAATGGTTTGCACTCGTCCAGACATTTCACATGCAGTTAGTGTGGTCAGCAGATACATGAGTTGTCCTGGCAAGGAACACTGGCAGGCCGTGAAATGGATTCTCAGGTACTTGAGAGGTTCTGCAGATTTATGCTTGGTATATGATCAGAGTGACTGCACTAGCAGTGTCACGGGCTATGTGGACTCTGATTATGCTGGAGATCTGGACAAAAGAAGATCTCTGACGGGTTATGTTTTCACTTATTCTGGAGGAGCCATTAGTTGGAAAGCTGTGTTACAGTCTACCGTAGCCTTATCTACGACTGAGGCGGAATATATGGCGTTAGCAGAAGCAGTGAAAGAAGCATTGTGGATGAAAGGTCTAGTAAGCAGTTTGGGTTTACAACAGGATTTCACTGTTGTATTTTGCGATAGCCAGAGTGCCATACATCTGACTAAAAATCAGATGTTTCATGAACGGACCAAACACATTGATGTCAGATATCATTCTGTTCGGGAACATGTTACGCAAGGTGACATTGTTATCAGCAAGGTTGCTACCGAGAAGAATCCTGCAGATATGTTAACTAAGGTGATCCCTGCATATAAGTTCAAGCATTGCTTGGACTTGATAGGTATTCGGGATTGATTAGCGCCAGAGAGGCGTTTGGAAGAGGTGATCCAGTTCGAGGAATTCACTATGATGTTCAGCTTGGTAAATTTCAAGCCAAGGTGGAGATTTGTTAAGAAATGGCTTAAAATTGGTAGTGGATTGTTGTTGTTGGTAGTGGGTTGTTGGTGGTAGTGGATTAGTGGATGGTTGTTGGTGTCCATTTTCAACCACAAATCTTTGCCAAAGTTTTGGACAATTATGTCCTTGAACTCTCTTATAAATAGAGAGGTTCATTAGCCATATTCATCATCCCAAACCAAGAGAGAGCAAAGCTTGTTCTTTGAAAGCTAGGATTTTAGCTTTCGGGTTTTCTATAGGGGTTGAGAGTTGTGAGGTTCTCGGGTTGTGTCTTGAGTGTAAAACACTTGTAATCTTCATCTTGTTATAGTGAAATTTCTTTTCGCCTCTGCCCGTGGACGTAGGCATTAAAGCCGAACCACGTAAATCCTTGTGTTCACTTTATTTTTCGTTCCGGTCAATTTACTTGTAGTCATATCGGAGTTCTCGAATCGATCCTTTGCGCAACATAACATATAAGAAGTTTAAATATTTTAATGATAAATAAAACATAAACCTATATGTCTTATTTAACTTTAGCCTTAGATTCAATAAATCTTACTCATAAAGACTAAAACTAAGAAATAGCCTTTGGTATCTTTTGATTAAGATATATATATATTAAAGCTAAATTTCATATTTTTGTTTTATTAGTTCTTTTTGTAGTTTCTTTATATTTTCATCTCCTAAAAATTGTATCATAATAATAAAATGCTATTTACTTTTATTTTGGCTTCATCAGGTTTGTTAAGCGAGATGGAAATTTTAGAAGGTATGATCCTTAAATTCCAAGGCAAAGCTATATATAAATATATGGTCTAAATTATCACTTTCTTGAGTTGGTATTTGCGTATATTAAAAGTTTGTTTTAGGGAAAATATTTTTTTTATACAACGTAAGATTATTTTTATAAAATTGTTTTTATAGAAATATTAAAAATACATATTTGTATTTAAATATTAAGATTTTTTTTTTAAAGAAAATAAGCTAATTTTTATAGAAAATATTTTTTATAAAAATATAAAATTATTAATCTCAAATATTATAATTTTTATTATTAAACATACATATTTATATTCAATCATATAATAAATTATTAATATAATTGATTTTTAGTAAAATTATTTAATATTAAATTTTATTTTTAATGATAAAAATTAACATTAATAATAATTTTAAAATTTAAGTAATGTTCTTAATATTTTATTGAAAATAATAATATTTTGATAATAAATATACTACAATCTATAAATATATAGTAATACATATTTTATATTATAAAATATGATTATTTTAATAAAATAAATATGAATGTTAATTTAAATCCTATTTCATTTCATTCCCCCTTCTCCCAATATATAACTTCAAAATAAGTTTTAATTAGATATTTGTTATTATTAAGTCTTTGTTATTAAAGATGTTTATAGTTTGAGTTAGGCTAAGTTCAAGTTTGGCTTATCTATGATATTAGTAACTTTATATTTGCTCAAGCCAGGCCAAGATTAGCCTAAAGTATAGGTCTAAAATTTTACTCAAATCTATCCATGTTTACAAATATCTAACTAATGCTCATTCTAGGTTACCGATTATTTTTAACATTTAATATTCTAGATTTTTTTATTAGTAAAATTTTAAACATAGACAACTTAACATATTTTAATATTTTCGTAGTATTATATTATTATATATTCTATTTTATGTGATTTACATTACATAATATATATAAACAAAATAAAATTATATTACAAAAGTATAAAATTAGATGGGATCGAGCCTTGAATGTTAAAGTTCAAGCCCAACCTATATTTTATGTAGGTCTATTTTTTGCTCAAGCCTATATATTGGGCGAGCTTTTAGGCTTGTGGATAAAATTGGACGGATATCTCGGCCCTTAAATAGAAAAATGATTACTATAATATATTATTTATTACAAAATATTATCTTATTAAAAATAATTTTTGATTTTAAAAAATGTGTTTCCATAATGTTTTGTATCAAATATTGGATTTATTTCGCTGAAAACAGATTTTAGAAAAAAAAAATTCAAATAAAGAAAACTATTTTACGCAAAATTATTTAAATACTAAAAAATATCAATTTTTTTAGAAAACCAATCCATTTTTCTCAAAGTTGTTTTAAGACAAACACAACTTAAAAGGGAATGATATATACATACTAGATAGAGTTCTCTTGCTAAGTTCACAAGCTTAGTCAAACTCGAGCAATTTTAGACTCTCCATTTCTTGAACTTGAAAAATATCATTTGTTTATAAATGATTGGGTTTGTCACTCCCGTAGGTGAATGAAAATATTTTATTTTAAAAATATATTATAAATTTATTTTAGTAAATAATTATTGGTGGAGGGATATGAGATTTTTATATAAATTTATTCGTCATGTTTGATTCCCAAATGATGTTATTTAGTTATTATACTTTCATTTTGAAGGGTATATAAAAATATAACAAGATAAAAAATATGTTTATGATAATATTAATTATCCATTAAAATATTAACATATAAAAATATTCGAAATATTTTAATGATAAATAAAACATAAATCCAGAAGTGTACTTTAACTTTAGTCTTACATTCAGTAAATGTTACTCATAAACATTGAAGCTAAAAAGTAGCTTTTTATATCTTTAAATCCCTTATATATTCCATGATTTAATAATTTATAGGCTTAATTTTGGTATTTGAACTTGACATTTTTTTTTTAATTTAGTACTTTTTTTTTGTCAAATTTGGTACCTGAACTTGACATTTTTCTCTTAATTTGGCACCTAGACTTAACATTTTTTCTTAATTTGGTACTTAATCTTTTTTGGGGGTCCAATTTGAACTTTACTCTTTTTCCTAATTTGGTACCTAATCTTTTTTTTGTTTGTTTCAGTACCTGAACTTATCAAATATTTTACAAATTACTTCGATATACTAATAATTTTTTTTATGAGGTAGCAAAAACAATCAAAGTATAGTCGACATGTGACAAATGATATCATATTTCTTTTTTATATTTTAAATGTTCAATTACTTTTAGTTTAACATATTTATTTTATTTTATTAATTTAAAATAATGAATTTCTTTGATTTTGGGTTTTTAAAACTATCGTTTTCTTATTCAATATTAATTTGTTAAGTATAGCTCAATACATAATTTTTAACACAAATTTCCTAATACCGACAATATTTTTGTAGTTTAAGGGTAATTTGTATATCATTTAACAAGTTAGGATGCTAAATTGAACCTAAAAAAAGCTTAGGTACTAAACTAAAAAAAGTGTCAAGTTCAAGTTCTAAATTGGATCAAAAAATGCCTAAGTACCAAATTAAGAAAAATTGTAAAGTTTAAATACCAAATTGGGCCAAAAATAAGGTTTAGGTACTAAATTAGGAAATTTTTTTGGAAAAAATGTCAAGGTTAAATACCAAATATTATATTAAGTCTAATTTATATAATGTAAAATTTGATTAAGATGTATACTATAGTTAAATTTGATAGTTTCCTCCACCTCTTTGTTTTATTAAATTTTTTTCTTCCTATTGTTCCTTTTTCTAGAATTTCTTTTATCTTTTATTCTTCTAAAAATTGTAAAATAATAAATATTATTCAATGTATCCTCTTTTATTTTGGCTTGGTTAGGTACGTTAAGTTACATGATATAGTTCGTGATGTTGCTCTATGGATTGCATCAGAAGAAGGAAGTAGTTTTATGATCAAATCTAGAATGGAGATACTAAATAAAAGCTCAGAATCTAGTAAAGCAATCTCATTGTTGGGCAGTGGAAGGAAAAAATTTCCTGATAGACTGATGCATTCGAAGCTTGAGATCCTGTTGCTCAATAACTGCGATATACAAGGTACATGTTTTCTAGGAATGAGAGAACTAAAAGTTTTAAATCTTACAGCTGTATATGGTACGGGGGTTATTTCCTTGTATGCTCTTACATTCCTACCAAAACTTCGTGCTCTGCATTTGGACAGTTTTGAGTACTTTTCGTTTCTTGGAAACCTAACAACACTTGAGATTTTGAGTTTAAGTGGTTGGGTGTTCAAGGGTTTTGCAGATGAATTAGAGATGTTAGAAAATCTAAAGATATTGGATCTAATCAATTGTGCGTTTCCTGGGGGATTTCAATCTAAAGTCATTCAAAGGTTGTCTCAGTTAGAGGAGTTGTATCCACCAAGATTGCATATAAATAACGATATCTTTCTCGAGATAAAATTTTTTACCAGATTAAGGAGACTATTTGTTGAGGTACCTTCTCTACATTGTCCACTAGACTTCAAGTTTCCTGAATTAGAAAAATACAAAATTGGCATAAACGGTTATAGTATACATTTTGGTTACAGAGAAATGTCCGGTTTTGGTTATACTTTTGACACAGCAAGATCCTTGAAAATTGAGGAAGTGTTTCCTTACAATGCATTTTCCCAATTAGTTGGGAATTTAGAGTCTCTTGAAGTGTCAAAAATCAAGGATTAGTATGTAGAATACTTGACTAATAAAACACAACAAAAGGTGTCGGTATCAATGATCTTACGAAATCTAAAACAAGTGAGAATTGATTACTGCAAGAATCTAAAAGTGGTATTTCAAATGGAGGAGATGGAGGAAAATAAAGCTCCACTCCTTTCAAATTTAAAGATTTTACGTCTTCAAAGGTTGCCAGATTTGAGTTGCATATGGGAATTGCCAACCCAACATGTAAGACTTGAAAGCTTAGTTGAATTGACCATACTACACTGCCCACGTTTGAAATCACTCTTTTCACTTTCTCTTGCTCAAAGTCTCATACTCTTGGAAAAACTTGAGATAATCCATTGTCCTGAATTGAAGCAAATAGTGACAGAATTAGAAGGTGACGAGGGAGAAATATCATCGACTAGCAATTCTCATACTTCTTTGTCCTTCCCAAAGTTAACAAAGCTCTACATATCTACTTGTGATGGTTGGGAGTATATTTTTCCGACCCAACATGTAAGACTTGAAAGTTTAGTTGTTTTGACTATAAAAAAGTGCCCACGTTTGAAATCACTCTTTTCACTTTCTCTTGCTCAAAGTCTAGTACAATTGAAACGTCTTGACATAAGTTACTGTGATGAAATGAAGCAAATAGTGACAGAATTGGAAGGCGACGAGGGAGAAATATCACCAACCATCAATTCTCATAATTCTTTGTGCTTCCCAGAGTTAGGAGATGTCAGCATATCTAATTGTTATGGTTTGGAGTATATTTTTCCAACGTCGATGTCACCACAAGGGCTTCAGGATTTGACTCTTAACGTAGAGGCTTGCTCTCAATTAAAACAAGTGTTCAGAGTTGCCAAAGACAAGGTGGGAAATAACAGTATGCTCCAACACCAGCAGTTCTTGGGATCGTTATCGTCCTTTTCAGTGAAAAGATGCCCTCTATTAACTGATTTGGTTGTTCATTTAGAAGCTAAGAAAGCTTCCATAAAGGTACATTCTTTTTCTCCCTTACAAATTACATTATTGAATTTTATTTATTTATAACTATTCATAACTCAGTTTTCGTATTGATTTTACAGCAAAATGTTTAAGATATTTTAGCCATGCTACAATTGGCACTGCTATGTGTATGGAAGTAAATAATATAAAAATAATATTTATTGGTGGTTCAAAAATATCATTACTTTTTTTTTTAACATAAAAACAATTAGGACATCAACAACTTTGATAATATATATTATTTTACAACTTTATTATAATTTTACTAAGTTTTTTCTTCATTATAAAATATCTTTCTTTTCTTTTTTCAATCTCATTCTTTTAACTTTTGCTAAAAGCAGAGTTAAAATATAAAACAGAATTAATCATATCCATATGCAGAGTGGAGCAGCCGAATTTTTTTTAGTAGAATTAAATTATATATTTTTATGATAATAAAAATAAAATTTTATCATTTTAATAGTTTATATTTTTATAATTTTTAAAGGGTTAAATCAAATTTTTATTATTTTTAGAGCCAAAGTATAATTTTACCATTAATAATTTAAAATTTTATAAATATAATGATTCTAAATTAAAATTTTACCATTTTAGGGGGTCATGGCACCGAATCTCTACTACACTATGCCATTGATTTGCAAAATTATAGGTTTATTTGTAATCAACAAATGCATTTTTTTATTACACAAATGAATTGTTTTCTAGTTTCTTACTTAATACAAATTAAAGAAACCAGCCATGTGGATGTAACATTTTCATTAACTGTCTTTTTTTTTTTCCAGCATTCCAAGTAATTAAAGTAGGTAATTTATGAGTTTGATTACTTTGAGTTGTTTGCCCTTTGTTTAATTCTGCATTAATGGTATCTACCGTAGATAACAATACGATTTAAAAGAAAATTTAACTATTTACGTTTGTATGTCAATTATTGATTGCTAATTGATATATAAAATGTGTTTTTAATGATGATGTGAATTACAATTAGGGTGTTCGACTATCAGCATTCAAGGAATCATTCAAAACTTCAAAACAACTTGAACTAAGAGAAATTCAGGATCTTGAATGCTTGGTTGATACAACAAAGAATGGGCCAACTTCAGCATTCACTCATTTGGAGACATCATTTATAGAAGATATGGATGGTGTTGCGCGGAAGCGTGTGAAAGAGTAAAATTATTGTACTGAAAAATCACACTAAGTTCAATTCCCAGGAAAGAGAGGTGGATCACGAGGATCGCTTACATACCAGATCTTTCCTAGCCAGAATATCCCTCTATCGTAATTTAATAGCACAATAAATCACTACAATGACACTTGCAAAATATGCAGAACAAAAATAAAGAACACTAGAATTTTAACGAGGTTCAGCAAATTTTGCCTACGTCCTCGGGCACTACCAAATATATTTCACTCCAAAAATACAAGTGAAAGTTTACAAATAGGGAGAGAGAACAATTGCCTTAAGTAGAGAATGGCAAGTGTGGGATGAAGAAAGTAAGAAATGGTTAGGCCTATTTATAGTTGAGGTTCAAGGATCAACTTGCAATGTCCCTATACAATTAGGGACCAAAATTGCAATTATCCCATGCCAACTTTTAACCCAACTTGCCAACCAATTTTACTTTCTACTTTCGGTGCCCACCCTTTTTGACTTTTCAAACAATGGGTGGGTTCCAATAATCTCCACCTTGAAGATTTGATTAGGATAATCTTATCTTCACACAATTCTTTCTGCCTTTGACAACAATACTTGATAGTGCCTTCTTCAACTGTTAAACTTGCAGGATATTAATCAAGTTCAAACAATGTTCGAACTTGGTTGCTGTTACCACCTTGGTCATCATATCTGCGGGATTATTTGCAGTCTTGATCTTCTGAAGACAAATTTTCCCCTCTTCAATAATTTCCCGCACAAAATGGAATCGTACGTCGATATGTTTTGTACGTGCATGATAGACTTGATTCTTTGCTAAATGAATAGCACTTTGACTATCACAATACACGTTAATATGCTCCTGAACCAACCCCAAGGTTTTAGCCATACCTTGTAACCAAATAGCCTCCTTTACAGCCTCTGTTACAGCCATGTACTCGGCTTCTGTGGTTGACAATGCAACTGTAGACTGTAGTGTAGACTTCCAACTTATTGGTCCTCCAGCAAGTGTAAACACATAACCGGTAGTTGATCTTCGCTTGTCCAAATCACCGGCATAGTCAGAATCAACGTACCCAATAACACCTTTACCAAGTGTATTATCCTGCTTGAACAGTAATCCAACATCCACGGTCTTCTGAATATACCGTAGAATCCATTTCACAGCTTGCCAATGTCCTTTTCCAGGATTATGCATATACCTGCTCACTATACTAACTGCCTGTGAAATGTCGGGTCTTGTACACACCATTGCATACATCAAGCTACCCACTGCATTAGAATACGGAACTTGCAACATGTATTCTCGTTCTGTATTCGTCGAAGGAGATAGTTGTGCAGAAAGCTTGAAATGAGAAGCCAACGGGGTACTTACAGGTTTGGTCTGCTCGTTCATGCCAAACTGCTGTAGTACTTTCTTCAAATACTGCTTCTGAGACAAGCTAACTCTGCCATGAGCTCTATCTCTACATATTTCCATGCCAAGAATCTTCTTAGCTTCACCTAGATCTTTCATCTCAAACTCGAGATTGAGTTGAGTCTTCAATCTCTCAATCTCAACTTTGCTCTTAGATGCTATTAGCATATCATCAACATATAAGAGCAAGTATATGAAAGTTCCTTCTTGTAGCTTCTGAAAATATACGCAATGATCAAATTTACTTCTTGTGTACCTTTGCCCTTTCATGAACTGATCAAATCGCTTGTACCACTGCCTCGGAGATTGTTTCAATCCATAAAGCGACTTTGTCAGTTTGCAAACCCAATTTTCTTTATCAGCAACATTGAATCCATCAGGCTGAGTCATATAGATTTCCTCTTCCAAATCACCGTGTAAAAATGCTGTCTTCACATCAAGCTGAACTAGTTCAAGATCATATTGCGCAACCAAGGCTAGCAAAATTCGAATAGACGAATGCTTCACAACTGGAGAAAACACTTCATTGTAGTCTATTCCTTCTTTCTGAGCGTAACCCTTTGCTACCAATCTAGCCTTGTATCGAATTTCATTTTTACCAGGAAATCCTTCCTTCTTTGCATATACCCATTTGCATCCAATTGCCTTCTTTCCCTTGGGCAGTCTCACCAACTCCCAAGTCCTATTTTTATGAAGAGACTGCATTTCTTCATTCATAGCTTGCTTCCACTTTACACCATCAGAGTTACTTATTGCTTCTGTGTAAGTGGAAGGAACATCATCATCTGCAATTGGAAGTGCATAGGCCACCATATCGTCAAAGCGAGCAGGCTTACGAATCTCTCTTCTTGGCCTCCTATATGCAATTGAATCTTGTTGCTGTAGAAGTTCTTGGGTCGAAACTTCTTCATCATTTGTTCTTTCAATATTAGTTGGATCATCATTAACCTTTTCAAACTCCACCTGCTGCAAAGTACTACTGGTTTTGTCATCCTTTTGTGAATCCTCGTTCTTCATCATGGTTGATTCATCAAAAGTTACATCTCTACTTAAAACAATCTTCCTTGTATCAGGACACCAGAGACGGTATCCTTTTACACCACTAGTTATACCCATGAATAATGCTTTCTTTGCTCTTGGGTCTAACTTAGATTCTTTTACATGATAATATGCAGTGGAACCAAAAACATGTAAAGAATCATAATCAGTAGCAGGTTTACCAGTCCACATCTCCATAGGAGTTTTTCCATTTATTGCAGCTGATGGCAATCGGTTAATTAGATGGCACGCATATGTAACTGCCTCAGCCCAAAATTCCTTGCCCAATCCAGCATTGGACAACATACATCGAACTTTCTCCAGTATAGTCCGATTCATGCGTTCTGCCACCCCATTCTGCTGTGGTGTATCTCGAACAGTGAAGTGTCGCACAATGCCCTCATCTTGACATACTTGTAGAAATGGATCATTTTTGTACTCAGTACCATTATCTGATCGAAGTCGTTTGACCTTTCGACCTGTCTGAGTCTCCACCATCTTCTTCCACTTCAGAAATGCATCCAAAACTTCATTTTTTCTTTTCATTAGATACACCCATACTTTTCTTGAATAATCATCAAGAAAAGTGACAAAATAGTGCATACCTCCCAAAGAAGCCACTTTGGTAGGTCCCCACACATCACTGTGAACATAGTCCAGAATTCCTTTCGTATTGTGAATTGCTGAACCAAATTTTACCCTCGTCTGCTTGCCCAGAACACAATGTTCACAGAATTCCAATTTGCAAGAATTTGCACCTTTCAACAAGCCTTGCTTCGCCAAAGTCTGCAAAGCTTTTTCACCAGCATGTCCCAATCGCCTATGCCATAACCTGGTAGCCTCTGAATCTGCATCTTTCGCAGAAGCTGTTGATGTTGATCCAATAACTGTACTTCCATTTAAGTAGTACAAGTTATTTCTTCTAGTGCCTTTCATCACCGTCAATACCCCAGCTACTACCTTTAGTAATCCATCTCTCAAAGTGATTGTGAGCCCTTTAGATTCTAGGGCCCCTAATGAGATGAGATTTTTCTTCAAGCTGGGTACATAGCGAACATCTGTCAGAACTTGGATTGAGCCGTCATGGTTCTTCAATTTGATTGTACCTACACCCATTGTCTTACAGGCACTATCATTGCCCATAAAAACAACTCCACCTTCTAGTTCTTCAAGACTAGAAAACCAGTCCTTATTAGGACACATATGGTAAGTACATCCCGAATCCAATATCCACTCATCCGTTTGACATGCCATTGCCATGCCAACCAAGCTAAAGTCTGACTCCTCATCATGCTCCGCTACACATGCATTAGAAATAGACTTGCCCTTTTGTAACTTAGGACAATTCTTTTTCCAATGCCCTTTCTCACGACAAAAGGCACATTCATCTTTGGCGGGTCTCCCTTTGGACTTACCCCTTCTACCAGGTTTGCTGCTGTGTGAACGACCTCTTACTGTTAAGACTTCTGCAGTTGTATCTCTGTGATCTCTTTTATCTTTCTTTCGAGTCTCAGATCTATACAACGCACTACAGACTGCATCAAATGTGATTGAATCTTTCCCATGAAGCAATGTGGTGGTAAGATGATCATATTCATCAGGAAGGGAATTCAACAACAATAATGCCTTGTCTTCATCTTCAAATTTCTCATCCAAATTTAGCAAGTCTGCTAAAATTTTATTGAATGAGTTCACATGGTCATTCATCGACATACCGGGTGCATACGTGAACCGAAAAAGTTTCTTTTTCATATAAAGCCTATTTTCAAGACTTTTCGTTAGAAACTTTTCTTCCAATGTATCCCACAGCTTCTTCGCTGATGTCTCCCTCATGACGGAGTACTTCTGCTCTTTGGCCAAACATAGGCGGATTGTACCACACGCTTGTCTATTGATCTTGGCCCACTCCTTGTCATCCATCTTGTCAGGTTTTTCTTCAATGGCTATATCCAGCTCTTGCTGACATAAGACATCCAGGATCTCACACTGCCACATACCAAAATTATTGGTACCGTCAAATTTCTCTACTTCAAATTTTGCATTTGTCACAGTAGTCCTTGCTGATGACGATGCTGCTGCCATTTTTCTCCTCAATCCCAACTACTGTATACGTGAACAGTACCGTATACGTGAATAGTGTCGTATACGTGAATAGTACTGTATATGTGAATAGTGCCGTATACGTGAATAGTACCGTAAACGGTCGTATTCCCCAAGTACGAACCTGGCTCTGATACCAATTGTTGCGCGGAAGCGTGTGAAAGAGTAAAATTATTGTACTGAAAAATCACACTAAGTTCAATTCCCAGGAAAGAGAGGTGGATCACGAGGATCGCTTACATACCAGATCTTTCCTAGCCAGAATATCCCTCTATCATAATTTAATAGCACAATAAATCACTACAATGACACTTGCAAAATATGCAGAACAAAAATAAAGAACACTAGAATTTTAACGAGGTTCAGCAAATTTTGCCTACGTCCTCGGGCACTACCAAATATATTTCACTCCAAAAATACAAGTGAAAGTTTACAAATAGGGAGAGAGAACAATTGCCTTAAGTAGAGAATGGCAAGTGTGGGATGAAGAAAGTAAGAAATGGTTAGGCCTATTTATAGTTGAGGTTCAAGGATCAACTTGCAATGTCCCTATACAATTAGGGACCAAAATTGCAATTATCCCATGCCAACTTTTAACCCAACTTGCCAACCAATTTTACTTTCTACTTTCGGTGCCCACCCTTTTTGACTTTTCAAACAATGGGTGGGTTCCAATAGATGGGTTGGAAGCCTTATGCAAGGGTCAGCCTCCACAAGGTTTCCTCAAAAACTTGAAACATCTGGAAGTTGGAGAATGTTGTAAGTTGCAAGTGGTGGGTGAGCTCCTTCATTACGGAGAAGAAAATCAAGAGCACCCACTTTCAAATTTACAATCTTTGACGCTCTACCAATTACCAGCATTGAGATGGATATTCAAAGGCTCACCCCATTCTTTCACCCTCCAAAGTCTTAAGGTTGTAGCCATAAATGGATGCGGAAAATTGAAATCCCTTTTTTCAACTTCCCTTATTCAAAGCCTAGTGCTTTTAGAACAACTCATGATACAACACTGCAACGAATTGGAAACTCTTTTCAATGATGGTGAAATAGAATCAAAGACCTCTTCCCTTCCTCTCCGCTTGCCCAAATTGAAGACTCTTTTCATCAGAGCGTGTGCAAAACTGGAATATGTTGTGCCGATCACCTTGGCTCAAGGTCTTCCTGCTCTTGCATCGCTTTCGGTTTCTTCTTGTGGTGCATTAAAGCAAGTATTCGGCATGCCATATGAACAAAATGGAGTTCAACACCATAGTAGCCTGCTCCTTCCAAGTCTACAAGATCTAGAACTTGATCGGTTACGAAACTTGACTAGTTTTGTCCCACAAAACTATATTGTCAAAGCACCATCTTTGAAAAGCGTAAAAGCTAATGTTTGTTCTAAAGTGATAAACTTTCCCATTCAACAAGCCAACAATCAGCTGGAGTTAACGTTAAAGGTACACTTTTCTTAACTCTTTTTTCTTTTCTGGATTTTTTTATTTGATTTTTCTAATTATTAAACTTTTTTATACCAAGCCCCTCCTAACCAGCCTAAAATAGAGCCTGGTGATACTTATAAATGGTATCGTGGTGATAGCATGTATTTTCTGTGTATAATTATCATATATCCTTGTGATAATTGTTATGCCAAATCTGTTATTATATATATTTTCTCTATGATACCAACACGTTAGTACATTAATCTAATACTTTTTTTTCTTGTGATTTTATTAATTAATGATTTGTTTTCACTTACGTGATGAATTACGACCAGGAGACTGGATTATCCGCATTCAAAGAATTGTGATGCAATACAAAAGATCTTATTCTCCACAATATTGGGGATCACAAAAATCTCGTCCGAACATCTAGACGGATTAACTTCCATCTCTATTAACAAATGGAGCAGTGGTGAATGCTTGGTTGATGCATCACAAATAATGATGGATTTCAAATGCAATGGCCAACCTCCCAAGTGTTTCTTGCAGAATCTCAAAATTTTGAGAGTTGTTGATTGTGAAAATATTTCAGAGATATTTCGAATCGATGATGGAATAGAATCAAATGCACGTTACTTGCCAAACTTGAAATTTGTGGAGATTAGAGAATGTCCAAGTTTGGAATATTTCTTCCCACATACTTCAATTGGAGGTTTTCCTCATCTAGAGGAGGTAAAACTTGTTGGATTGAGAACCTTGAGGAGTATTGTAGGAGGAGAAAACAACTTTTTGGAAGCACCAACTTTGAAAATTTTATACATCCGAGGATGTTCAGCGTTTACAAATTTTACCTTTCATGAAGTTAAAAAGTGTGTTTTCTTGAAGGTACGTTCCCTTTCACTTTTTTTTCTTAATTCCTTTGTTTTGTTTTTCAAAAAGAAGTTAACAAGTTTGTAAACTTGTATTTCTTATCCATTTGGATTTCTATTAAAATCCAATTTCCTTAGACAAGTGGAAAGTCTCTCATGCACACTTTTACATTAATTCATGATATTAAAAGTTAAAAAGAAAACCAAATATGAGAGTGCCATACTTACTTGGTTGATATTGAAAGAACTTAAAAGAATAACATTTCCCTTTACTTTTATGCAGGAGTTGTTCTTCTCTATGGAAGATATAGACAGTGAAAATGTCAATTTGTGTGATATGGCAAACACTCAGTTGAGACAAAAATCACCAGATTTATAACTTTGGAGAACTTTGAACAATTGTTTCAGCTTCAGGGTGGCAATATCAACTCAAGTCTAGAGAAAATGGAGCTTTTTAATGTGATTAGGTTGCGAGATATATGGAAGGGTCCCATCCAGGTTGCAACCAATCTTAGAGAAATAAGGGTTCACTGCTGCAATAACTTGACATACATCTTTCCAGAGACGCTCATTCCATATTTACCACAATTAAGCATTCTAAAGATAAAGTCATGTGTGAACTTGAAGAAAATAATTGGAAATGATGACATTTTAGCATCTTCATCATCATTACAAGGTCCTCAGTTGAAGATGAAAATGGTATTCCCTCAGTTAAAGAAAATAGAACTTGAAAATTTGTCAAAGCTCGAGAGCTTCAGCCCTGTGGGTTATCATCTGGAATTCCCATGTTTGCATTCACTTGACATTAAGAAATGTTCCAAGATGATCACAAGTTTCAGTGCAGATTATTTAACAATGACGGTGCATGCTAAAATTGATCAGGTATTTATCCTCCCAACACTCTTTTACTTTGAGTTTTTCCACTATTGTTTCTAATATATATGAAATTGAGTAATTTTCATTTTATTTTTATGTTATTCTCAACGAAATTTAATTTGTTATGAAATGAAGGCATCTCAGCTAAATGATACCAGTCCCTCACGGGAAGATATAATCTGGGAAAGGAGAAGATTTACCTTACTACCTCAGTATAAAGAAGAAGCTGAAGAAATTTCACCCTTTCAGTGAAAAATGTTGCAGAAATCATTCTTGAGCCTAAACCACGTCGATTGTACCAACAGTCTACACTAGTTAATTAACTAGGTAAATATGGCATGACCATTTACTTTTCTTCTAGCCCTAGTGTTTTTTTTTTCTTTTTATTTTTTTTAGTTCTAATTATTACTTATTTATTATAGACAATGTATACTTATATGTTAATTATGTTTTTCAATGCATATGGTGGGATTTGGACCCACACTAATTGAATTAATAAAATCTTATATGTAAGAGATGAGGGTAACACAGTTCGAACCCGTGTCAAACAGGTGCCTGACAAAAGGTTTAATCACCACTACATATTCATTATTTGTATATCTATACTATTATTTAAGCCTTTAATTGAGTTGGTGTCACAAGTCAACCGGGCACCAACTCGATTAGGGAAATGATGAAATTATCTTTTCGTAATTAAAATAAGTTATATTATTTGAGAGTACTTTCGTTTTTTTATTTTATTTTAAATAAAAAAAATTAGATGCATATGATAAGATTTGAACTCTCGCCAATTAAATTAATAAAAATATTAAAGTCACCACTTAACCAAAGCTTCATTTTGATGTTTTTTATATGTTCTTATTTTGATATGCACAATGTACTACCTTTAACAGCTGTATATATTAATATATTGTTAATTGAGTTAGTATCACAAGTTAACTCGATACTAACTCAAGATTGATGATAACACCGTCATAAATAATTTTACCCAATAATGTTGTTGATTAAGTTGGTGTCCCAATTTAAAAATTTAATCAAATGATGACATGTAATCCATGTGGCAATCTACATGTCATTTTAAGGTGATTTGATAAGAAAACTTGTAAATTTAAAAGTTAAATAAAACAAAAATAAATAAATTAACAATTAAAAATAATTTTTTTATAAAGTTGTAACTTCATAATAATCATTATGCCTAAATCTAACTATTCAACAGGAATTAGAAGAAAAAAGGATGAGGGTGTTCACCTCACCCCGTATTTTCAACGTAGCATTGAGAGGAGAGAGACATGAAGACATGAGAAATACAAAGATGGGATGGGATGAGATTGGTGTAGAATCTATTCAGCAAATGGGATGCCTTTCATACACTTTTTTCAATGTAGTTTATTATTGCAGATTCCATCATCTGAACATGCTTGGTCTGGGCTATGGGGACATGAATTTCCGGATATTGTTTCTTGACTTCAATCAATTTTCCACGTCAACATTGCCTCTATTTATCCTCCTAATTCATTTCTCATTTTCTTATCAATTTCTTTTTGTTTCACTTGAAATTTAGTCCCATTTTAACTTTTAAGTTATAATTATATATTAAAAAAGTTAAAATTTATTCTCGTATTCTTCATAAATTTAGAATTTAATTTTTTTTCAAGAATTCGGTCCATATAATTTTTAGAATTTAAATTTTAAATCCAACTGTTAATGCCGCCTTAAAATTCTTATGCCAAATTCATTGGTATGAGATATTAAAATTAAAAAATATTTACTTGGTGACCATGTAGTAAAAAAAACGTTGTTATAAATCTAAATTTAAAAGAATTTTTAATAATGTTAACAATTAGATTGACTTTTTTAAATTAAAAAAATTAAAACTAAACTCCATAAAATAAAAGTAGAAAAATTAAATTTCAGAAGTAAAAAAAGAATAAAAAAATTTAGAGCATATTTTAATCTATACAAAAATACGGAAGGCATAAAGGAGCAATGATTAAACCCTTGTTGTATCCAAAGACCAAGGTTTAAATTCAACTGCTATCATTCCCTCCCTAATTATAATATGTACCAAAAATGGTTTAAAATATTTTTTTAAAATTTCAAATATGTGAAATAAAAAAAAAGTTTTTTTCCCTATTCATCTCATGATTTTTTTTAATTTGTAAAAAGGAAAAAAATCTCTCCTTTTAAGATTTCACCTTAACTTCAGATCATGTGTCCCTTATATTAAAACCAGATCAAACAGGTTTGTTTTTTTCACTTCCTTCTTTCGGTCAGTTTCTCCCTTTTCCTTATTCAAAAGAATTGCGAAATAAACAAAAGAAAACTAAAAACAAAGGAATAGCTAGGTTTTGCCTACCATTATATGCATGCGCATGTATGCATTCAATAATTAGGGACGAGATAAGATTCTTGGGTTTCAACCCAATGCTATAATGTAATTCCACCATTACATTTCAACTTTTTTCCTATCAAATGGATTGTAAGTAAAAAAATAAAGGTATTAAAGGAAAACTTAGAGGTGCGTAGGGAGATTTCCTTGTAGAATAAAGTTACTTGCAATGAATGGAGGTACTAGCAATTTGGGGTAAACATAGAGGAGCACTTGCTATCATTTTGCTTCATTTTTCATCATCAACCCATTTTTTCCCTTCTTTTTGGGGTTGAAATGAATAACTTTTCTGTCCAAAGAATGATGAACTTTGTTGATAATTTACTTTCCTTTTCATCATCTCAAAATCAAGTTGTTGCCTTTTAGCTCTCTTTTGAGGGACAGAGAGGGGATTGGGGAGGGGTTTTCCTACAATTTGCTAGGGGTTAGGTCCCTTAAGTTGCCAATGTACATATTGCACCTCGCATTTTCACTAATGATCGTGGAGTGGAAAAATAAAAAGGAACCTTCAAAAAAAAATCATAAACCCATATAATTTTATTATTATCTTTTTAGTAAATAAATGAGATTATCATTATTGCCGAATATGATAGAGAAATAAAAAAGTGTAGGGGGCTATGTGATAAACTAAAAGTTTAATTATATTATAATCCCTCGAATTTTTTTAAAAAAATCAATTAAATTTTTTCGAAGTTTTTAGATTCAATTGAGCCATGAAATTAAAAAAAAAAAAACTAATCAAATAAACTCATGTGATGATGGGGCAGTTAGGTCTAACTTCTTTATTTTGTTTTTGCCACAGTGAGTGCCACGTGGCTTATTTTTTGTTGACGTCATCAATTTATTTTCTTTTCCTTTATTGAGGTGGAAATTGTCTTGTTATATATTATTAAATAAACTTAATTAAGTTATTACTTTTAAAAATATTCATTCGTTCATATGTCATCTCTTTTCCCTTCCATTTTCTTCCTTTCCACCGTTGTAGCAGATCTTAACTTCAAAAAATGACATGAAACGAAACCTCTCATATTAAAAGGGATTGCATGTATTTGCAAATCTTAGTCGTGTGTTTTTGGATATTGGTTTCAAGTTTTTTTTTTCTTTTTGTTGGATTCAATGTTAGATTTGAGGAATCTGAAACACACATCTGATGAACCCTTATAAAATATGTTCATTTTCTTTTCTTCTTCCCACCATTTTCTTTTTGCTAGAATATGTGTTTTTGTAGATATTTGTTATTTATTTGATTTTTTTTTAAAGTTTTATAGTAAATGATTTGTAATCAAAAAGCCTCGTTTGATGGACCCTTAAAAATTATAGGGTTCTTCCTTTCTCTCAAATATAAGCACACACCTACCAACTTGAAACGAACCACCATCGTGGAGGTTCAACCAAGCTTAGGTTAAGGTTCTTTGAGGGGAGTTTTTGCAAATCCAAATGGTGGAAAGTTGCCTCTAGCCGTGGGTACACCATACTTGGAGTTTTGGTTTCGATCTAACAGTGCAAAGTGGAAATCGAAGAAGGTTGGGCCAAAATTTTGAGAGTAGATCTAGAAAAATTAATGAGTATTTCATGAAAATAAACTCAAATTTGAAAAGAGGATGAAAAAAACGGTTTACAGTTATAGCATATCGTTTGTGATATTTACAGCAATAATTTTTTTTACCAAAAGTATTTATACTTTATGCGAGACGGATTCGAGTCAATTCTAGCTTTCAATCGAATGACCTTCTTCTCTATTCTCGTGCCCCTAAATTGCATCGAGTGTAGGCTCAAGTAAAATGAACTAAACACAACACAAGAAATGATATTATTACTTTAAGTAGGAAAATAATTCTCTCAATAAAAATTGATAAAGATTTTAATTTCTAGAAAAATAAAATTTATTCTAAGTAAATAAATTACCACTATTTTCTAGCAGAGTACCGATGAAGTGTGTTTTTTAGGTCAACTGGTGTCATCTATTTATATGAAAAGATAGAAGAATACTAGTTGAATAAGGTTTAATCAAATAATATTACCTTAATAAAAAACACTACCTTAATAAAAAAAACACACTGCTACTCTCAAAGTAGAGTAGGGGTGGGCGGCACACCCTAGTTAAAAATACTAGAATTGTAGTCCCTTTCATATAATACAAGTGGTTTTGTGTCTCTCATGTATCAAATCCAATTATATGTGCTTATTGTACTTTTGATTCAGTACTTTATAATTTAATTTAATTCAATCCAATATTTGTTTTCTATTTTTCAAAATAAATATTAATTAATTAAATTAACTAAATTAATTTCCCAATTGAAAAATTTTCTCAACCCAATTTTAATTGCGTTAAAGTTATGACAACTTTACCGTAAATGAATTTATGAGAAAATATATTTCATATTACCAACGGATTCACAATGACTAACTAATTTAATTTCACTTTTGAACTTCAATTATTTAATTATAGTTAATTAAATAATAATTTAAAAATATTAAATTAACTCTCAAGTCATTTCTATACTTGGTGAGAAAATACATTCATTTGTGAATGCAACTAATTTCTCTAATTTCATCATTTCCATTCATTTTTTTATTTGATTATACGTCCAATTTATTTCTAATTTCAACGAGTTAAGGGAGGGACCAATTGGACATATATAATTAGAACTTAAATAATTTATAGTTAAGTTGTAACTTTTTACCTATTAATTATAAATTTATTTAGTCACGAAGTCATTCCGCTATAATATTGTGACTAAGTTTTCTCTAACTACATACCATTACAAAAGCTACTTAATAAATGTTCGTCTAATTATCTTTTCATAAATGTGTTACCTTCATAGAATATCTTTAATCTCTTGAAGATAAATTTGTTCTCCCAATATGATCTTATTTTATCTCATGGTAATAATTATATTTTTCGTGAAAATTCAATTACTATTAAAAAGAAATAAAGTCATTTATCACAAAGACAAACAATTCTGTTCATGTTTGCTTTTTATCTATCATGTAATGTTGATGAAAGGATTACATTTACCCATTAGTTGGGTTATGAATTCTACTATTGTAAATGATACTACATATTGCAGAAGTTGTATACTCAACGTACCAACTTTCAGTTCCTTATCTATTCAAATTTAGGCTTACTTACATAAAAATATACGAGTCATGCATACATAGTCCATCATCCATTCAGAATTAAGGTATGTCACACTATAAGCATCACAGTGAATATATCTATAAATGGATATAAGATCTATTCTATTTGGGTCTTGTCAGATATATTGTCAGTCTAATCAATTGTATTTATGTTTTTATCTTTTGAGAGTCGTCTGTCTCGATACTCAAGATAAAACACCTCTCTAATTCAACTTAATAGATGACATATTAGCCTTTTAATCAGTTTGCTCATTTTTTTATTAGACTAAGGACATATTTAGGTTTATCTACAAGTATAAGTTGTCTTTTCATTTATGATACATTCATGCAATATCACTAAGTACTAGCTAGACGTTAGGCTCTTTTTTTTGTTTTATTTATCTTTTTCACATAATATTATATTATCTACGTAGAATTGGTAATTTGAAAAAAAAAATTCACGTGTTCAATTTCCATTTGTTGGTTTACCATTTACTAAAGGTCTCCGCTTCAGGTAGCATAATAATACACAGATTAATAGTTTAGGTACCACATTGAAAATTTTCAATAGGTACCACATTGGACATTTTATGAATGTACAGGTACCAAATAATACACAAATTGATCATTCATGAACTACATTGGACATTCTTAAAGTACAAGTACCATTTTAAATATTTTATAAAAATATAATTACCAAATAATACACAAATTAATAGCTCAGGTATCACATTAGATATTTTTAAAATACAAATACCACATTAAGCATTTTTTTAAATCACAAACACCAAATATCGCATTATCCCTTAATTTCATGATTCAATTTTAATCTAAACAATTACAAAAAAGAAAAAAGAGAAGGTTTCATTACCACTTATTTTAACCACATGTTATAAATGACATGGGTACTAACGAAAACATATCCTCCATTCACTCGATTTTCATGACTTTATGTTGATATGTTTAATCTATATATTCAAAAATGGCTGCTCAACTCTCCGATAATATGCTTCTCCTTCTTATCCATTTCTTGGATATGTTTAATCTATACACTATAATGAAGTCTTTCACTTATTATCTATAATGAGTTAAAGTAGTTGTGTGGTTCATGGTAATAGTTGTCATCGATGAGTGGTAGCCGACGGCTTGCGGTGCTTACCGACCCCAAAATTTGAGTTTGGCCCTTAGCCGGTGGCTGGTGGCCGGTGTGGCGGCAGTCGACCGAGCCCTTGGCCGGATGTGGGAGGGGTTTCAGAGAAAAGAAAAGTCTCTGAAATTTTTTTTCTTTTGCATGGACAAAATGGAAATTTCAAAAAAAAAAAAGCTTAAATAGCCCAGGCTAAACGGCGCCGTTTTGCTCAAAGTGCATTGACGTCAAAACGACGTCGTTTCATTGCCTTTGCCCGCACGCCCGCGACCCGACCCGCCTGGGGGGAGATCTGCGTGTTTTCTGAAAGTGGGAAAATATCCATTTCAATCCTTCCGCCTTTTCTGTTTTATTATTTTGGTTCCATTTTTTTTCTTCTTTTAAATTTGCCCCATGATTTTATTTGTGTGTCATTGTGGCCCTCCGATAAAATGCCACGCAAGTGGCCTGGGACATTTTCTCTTTCGCTCCCCGATATTTTCAACGCGTTGCGAATTAGTCCTTTATGCCTTTTTGCAATTTCTAATTATGCCCATTTAATTTCATTCTGATTTCAATCACGCCCTTGATCTTTTATCCCCATTTCATTCTGATTTTCTGTTATGTATTATTTTATTTTAAACTGTTTTAGATTTGTTATTATTTATTTCAAGTTTTTATATATGTTACTCATTTCGAATATATGTATACACCTACCTTACCCATTTTAAATTTATATGTACTATGTAATTTAAATTGTTTATATTGTTTATTTCTTTATATTGTTTATTTCAAAACTGTTTTATTTTTGTTTATTTTAAGTTTCTATACATTAAGTACTTTATATATTATTTTATCTTATGTTAAAATATATTATATATGCTAATTATTTTAAAATTGTTTTGGACTTTGTTTCAACTCTACTATTTTTTTTAAATGTTTTATTTATTATCCATTTTAAGATTTTTTTCATATATTCCTTATTTTACGCTTTTATATGTACATGTGCATTATTTATTTTGAAATTTTTCATATATATAATATTTTTAAATTGTTTTGTATATAGTTGATTTTAAATTTCGTTTTTACATTATTTATTTAAAACTCATTTATTATCATTTTAAATTTGTTCTACATTTTATTTATTTTAATTTGCTCTATACTACTCATCTTGAAATTTTTATATATGTTATTTAATTTATTCGTCTTTGATTATTAATGCTAGTCTTTAAATAATGTATGTTGTGTGCTTATTTCCATTATGTGTACTATGAATTGTTTATTCGTTTTTTTAATATTATTGTCATTCATCAACGTAACCATTTATTCATATATCAAATTTAACATTACATCAATTTTTACCCAAATTCGTAAAAAAGGAAAATTTTGAAAATAAAGGCAATACTCGATACTTGGGATCTTCAAGAGGATTGAGCCCAAACGTGTTGGGTTCCAATTTTCTTCGTTGAACCTAAATAATCGAGAATGCTCTTTAATAAAATAAAAATAAAAATAAAAAGCTCATTGTCGGGAATTTAATACGTTGTGTCCTAACGCATTGGATATGACACGTTGTTTTCTCGAGACGAGGAATTTTTCTAAAAAATAATAAAGACAATATTCAATGTTTCGAATTTTGATAAATTGTGCCCTAACGTATTGGGTTGCGATTTTTTTTCATCTGACTTAAACAATTGAATATCCTTTTCAATTTTATTTCACGAGTTTTTGGACAAACTCATTTTTGAAGAAGTGAAATAGCATGCCCCAACTTATTGGGTACGGCATTTTCTCTCTCCAAAATGAGAAGGTCTTATCGGCTAATTCGATTTATACAAGTTTTTTTAAGGATCGTATTTTTAAATCTCTTTAAAGTTTCTAATTTTCGACACTAAGACACTAAATAATCAACTAGGCACCAATTTTGGGCGTTACGATGGTGCTAATCCTTCCTCGTACTTAACCGACTCCCGAACCCATTCTAAATTTCGCAGACCAAAATTGTGGTTTTAATAAAGATCAAATCGTTTATTAAAAACAACCACTTTTTGAGGTGACCCGATCACACCTCATCAAAAAAGATTGGTGGCGACTCCCATATTCGTTTTTATTTTCAAAATTCAAGTCGACCCCGTTTTATCAAAAAAATGGTGTCAACAATAGGGATTAAATTGTTTCAATCTTTTTTATAACACCTCATATCTGGCCTAGATGTTATGGAATTTGAAGGGATTACATATGTTGTTTTTGAAACCCAAAATTTAAAGCTCGACAACATATCATAGAACAAAACTTGACTTTGACCTTTTTAAAACTTCGGAAAAATACATTATTAAGTATTTACATCTTATTTCGGAAAACACATATACAATCACTTAATTTTCTTGCAGTGGAAATCTTAAGTTAGCAGAGTTTTGAAAACAGTGATTTGATTTTGAAATCCAACACATTGTAGTTTGAAATAAAATATTCAAAGTATGATAAAACAGTTCCAAAATAAAGAATAAATCTGAAACCAATAACAGCCCCAAAAAGTCCAAATAAAACAGTCCACTTGAAAATAATTCTTAAACTTAACAGAATTTCAAAAAAACAAAAAACACAAAATTTAAAACTGAGCTCCTACTATGCCGATCCATCCTAAGGTTGCTGGGTTACCTGAGAGGGAAATATACAAAAAGTAAGCTTACAAGCTCGATGTGCAATATATCTCAAACAACAAATCAGACACATAAATGTTACGGAAAGAATTTCAGATGTGCAACGAAGGGCTTGGAAATGGCGGTTCTAATGGCAATTAAAGATGATGCAGAGATGGTTATAGAGTTGATTCGGAAGGAATAGATCCCTTTAATAATAGAATGCGATTCAATTACTATTTCGGATTGGTTGAAATATAATTGTTTTCGGCCGTGGTCGTTTAGGAATTTGTTCGCAAATATTGAAGGAAGTTTAAGGCGAATGGCTGAGGTTCGAATTGAAGTCACAAATCGAGGTAAGAATAGAATGGCGAAAGCCTTAGCTAAAGCAGGTTTGTCGAGGAATACATTGTTTAGAGCATATTGGTAATTTGTTTTTATTTTTCTGGTTGTTTGTACTCTGTTTTGGAATAATTTGGTTGGTTTTGATTCCTTGTTCGAACTGGTATGGGTTGGGTGATCCCAATGCCTTTTCCTATAATCAATTGACTGAGTAAAAAAAAAAGAATAGATGCAGAATCAAATTCATAATCATTTTCAAAGGTAGACAAATATTCATATGCATATACCTTTATCCGCTACACATCATCTCTATCCATCACTACACATCAATTAGGGTATCAAGTATCCATCCACCCCCACATACCAATAAGTGAGCGTATCTCACTTTTCAGAAATAGTGCAGTCAAGCTGCTAGATAATAATATACGATAAACTGCCAGAAACATATATACGTGGCTGAGCACCAGAACAGATATATGTGGTTTCAAACCACCAGATAAGACAACTAATTAAATTGTCAACACTTCCTCCATCATATCATATCCGAACCCAATGTACATGAACATACTAACAAATATTCATAATATAGATGTCACGCATGCTTTTCATAACAAATCATTCTTTTATAATTGCCAAAACATAGATCATATATATATACATATATTTCACATGTCTTTTATGTACCACATACAAAAGCATATAATCAAATATCATGTTTTCAGTTTTGAATTACATAGTGTGGTCCCTTTTGAAGGTTTAAATATGAACCACAGATCAAAATGACCCTAGGTGTATATTTTTAGAAAATGAGCCCACACGGTCCAAATGGCCAGACTGTATGGCCCACACACTCTATCTGTCTTGCCCGTGTGATTGCACACTAGCATGCGCGATCGCACGCCCTGCCTGATTTGCCCGTGTAATCGCATACACCCATGTGCTCCACACGGCTTGGCAAACGGCCTGCCAAGCTGTGTGACGAACAACAGTTTCAAAATTTGCTTGGTTTTTTCTAGATTTTTCGAGTTTAACTTAGTGGGTTCGGATTATAAACACACACCTGAATATTTTTTGATGTAGGTTCACGAACAAGTAATCTCGTACCTAAACCAACAACTCACATGAATTAATTAACACAATTTTTACTAAACCCAATTGACCAAATCGATACAACCATCATTAAACGAACCTAATTACAAAATAAAATAGCCCCTACAATGGTGAAATTACTTACCCTTGAATGAAACAACAACTTAAAAAGAGAACTTAGTTTGCTAGAGGATCAACCGTCTCATGATCTTCTCCTAATTGCATCAAAACACATAAACTAAACATTAAAACCACTTCCTTTGTAAAGAACTTAATAAGTACTGATTTGTTTAGCTATATATCTATTCTTGTTAAGTATGACTCCTATTTCCAGTCAAATTTGAAAAATTATCTTTTAGTTAACCTCTGTTTATTTATTTCAATCAAACACTGATTAGTTTAGATTATTTTTTTATTATTTGACATATGAATTTAGCCTATAAATAGGCTCTTTTACAACCTTAGATAAAACACCCATTAGAGATTAGAACTCATAACACATTTAGAGAATTTTGTGTTTACGTTTTGAGAGTTCTTTATTTTTGGGTTTTCAGGGTTTAGTTTTTATCTCCATCTTTTGTACTCTTCGTTCTTTTGCCATTATAATAAAATTATTTTTACCCGTGATTTTTTGTCCTCTTTGGAGGAGTTTTTTCACGTTAAATTTGTGTGTTCAATTTCTCAATTTATTCCGCTATTTTTGTTACTTGTTGCTTAATCGGGACGATCCTAACAAGTGGTATCAAGAGCTAGTTCAAAGATCAACCCATTCAGATATGGCAACAACAAGGTTTGAAATTGAGAAGTTCGATGGTGAGACAAATTTCAATCTGTGGCAAGTTCGGATGATGGCAATTCTAGTTTAATCTGGTTTGAAAAAGGTTGTTACCGAGAAAAAGCCTAAGAATCTAAATAAAACTGAATGGGAAGAGCTTGATGAAAAGGCCTTGTCTGCTATCCAGTTGTGCCTCGCGAATACGATATTGTAGGAGGTATTGATGGAGAAGACCTCATCTGCCTTGTGGAAAAGGTTAGAAACTCTTTATGCGACTAAGTCTCTGGCTAATCGTTTAGTGTTGAAACAACGCCTATTTACGTTTCGTATGAACAAAGATCACATCAGCCAATTCATTACTCTTTTAAATGATTTAAAGAAAGTTGAGGTTCATATTGATGATAAAGATCAAGATATGTTATTATTGTGCTCTTTACCCCCTTCATACAAGTCTTTTAGGGAGACCCTGATTTATGGCAGAGACAAAATCACGTTCGAAGATGTGAAGGGTCATTTGTTGAGTAGAGACAAACTCGACAATGAGCTTCATTTGGATAGCAAGGCAGATAGGCAAGCTTCCGTTTTGGTAGCATCAAAGAAACGAGACAAAATGTGTCGCTATTGTAACAAGTTAGGTCACGTCAAAGCATATTGTTATAAACTACAAAATAAAAAAGCTGCTGAAAGTAACGAGGAAGATGTAGCTGGTGCTAATTTGGCCGATGAAAGCGGTGATGATTTCTTGTTAGTGTCAACGAGCGATAACTCCAAACTCATGTCCAAGTGGATCCTAGATTTGGGATGTTCTTTCCACATGTGTCCCAATAGAAAATGGTTCTCTACATACAGTTCAGTTGAAGGTGGAGTTGTGCGCATGGGAAATGATTCATCTAGTAAGGTAGTTGGTATTGGAACTGTTAAAATCAGGACACACAATAGGACAATTAGGACACTCTCAGATGTCAGGTATGTACCTGATTTACGAAAAAATCTCATCTCCTTGAGTATTTTAGACTTGAAAGGATGCAGAATCAACATCGAGTTGAGCGGTATTAAAGTATCTTATGGAGCTCTCGTTTTGTTAAAAGGTAAAAGAACTGGCAGTCTTTATATTCTGGAAGGTTCTACAGTGACAGGTGAAATCGGACGTCCCTCATCCGTTACAGAGTCGAAGTCAACTCATTTGGAGCGGAGGCAACTTGGTCATAGGAGGGAAAAATGTATGATCGTTTCGTTGAAGAGAGGTTCTCTTTTGGATGCAGGTTTTGAAAAGTTAGGGCACTGTGTTTGTGAAAATCAGACCTGGGTCAGTTTTGGTTTGACAGTGTACAAGTGAAAGGCTAGAATTCTTCCAGTTTCTAAGCACAGATTCGACTTAGTTAATTCCCTGCATAGTTCAAGATAGGCTCGTTGCGGGCTTTGGCAAAGATGGCGTTGTAGAAATATGAGTCAAGGTGGAGATTTGTTAAGTATGACTCCTATTTTCAGTCAAATTTGAAAAATAATCTTTTAGTTAAACTCTGTTTATTTATTTCAGTCAAACACTGATTAGTTTAAATTATTTTTTTATTATTTGACATATGAATTTAGCCTATAAATAGGCTCTTTTACAACCTTAGAAAAAACACCCATTAGAGATTAGAACTCATAACACATTTAGAGAATTTTGTGTTTACGTTTTGAGACTTCTTTGTTTTCGAGTTTTCGGGGTTTAGTTTTTATCTCCATCTTTTGTACTCTTCGTTCTTTTGTCATTATAATAAAATTATCTTTGCCTGTAGTTTTTTATCCTCTTTGGAGGTGTTTTTCGACGTTAAATTTGTGTGTTCAATTTCTCAATTTATTCCGCTATTTTTGTTACTTGTTGCTTAATCGGGACGATCCTAACAATTCTTTTTCATTTATTGGGCAGGATGCTAATTTGAGGGATTACACACTATGCCAGCCCTTAGGGGACTGCCTCATCTCTACAGTAATGGTGGTGTGTTGCTAATTTGCCTGCAATCAAAGAGAAGTATGGTCAGTACATGGTGAGTAGGTGTTCCATCTTTACGGGGCAAGCATGTTTATAACAATGCTACATAGTTCGCTTAAGTTTTTAATAGGAGCTTGATCTGAATTTCAGACCTTGCTTCAAATGGTGAAGAGTGGGAATGGGCAAGTTCCATTACTGACTATTTCAAGCTATTTATTAAAACCATTAATGTCTTCTCTAGTAACAAGAGTCCTACTGCAAATGTATATTTTCCTGAAAGCTATCATGTTTAGATAATGTTGATTGAATTCTGCAAGAGCCCTAATACTTTTCTTAGTTCATTGGTAGCAAAGATGAAAGTTCTATAAATATTGGAGCAATGCAATTTAGCTTAGGTAGTATCATCTATATCTTAGATCCCCCAACCGTCGAAGCTCACTGCATCCTGACACTCGATAGGAATTGATATGCACACAACCTTGGTTGAAGATGCAATCAGATGGTACGTATGTGCATTATCTTTGATTTTTTTCACACAATATCAATTTTGATTCATTATATATCACTAAAAATACATAAATATTAATATAAAATTATTTATATATATTTAAATCTTTAAACATTTAATTAGTTTGGATTGACCCGAAAAATTAAATCCAAACCCAACCAGTAAATATTTTTGGATACGGTACACTAATATGAAACAAATACATAATCTTTTTCCAAAGTTGTATAATTCAAATCATTAATTAAAGCAAAATATACAACATGATATGAAAAAATTGGGCATGAGTACAATAATATAGTAAAAGAATCTAAAAAAAATTAACTAATTAACCAAAAATACTTATTATTTATCATAATTATAATGAATAAGTATTGGTAAGAAAGTTGATTTTTTTTTTGTATAATGTTGTCCTTCACTAACTAAGTGGGTGTCACATAATTTATAATATATAAAATAATTTAATATTAAATATTTAAATAATTAATTATTTCTCTGTAATCAAAATTTGTTAAAATGTGTTATAACTCTTTGTGCTTTTCAAAAATTTGGAATTTAATCAATATATTTTTATTTCAAGGAATTTAGTCCCTCTATTTTTTTAGATTTCAAAATTTGAAAAATATAAAGACTTATAGCATATTCTAACCATCAAATTCGTATAAAATAAATTTACACTACCCAATGTAGCAGGGTGGCACCCATGTATATTTTAAAGATCAAATCTAACAATTAGTCATTATATTATTTGTAAGTTATGGATTCAATTTGCACTCTAATCTGGTTAAGTATATTTCAAAGATTGTCTTCAACTTTAGTCTATTTTCAATCTTTGTACTTCCTTTAGACTCTTAGTAGCACTAGAAAAGTAATTCAAACTCTTATTAAGTACTAACAATTTGGGGTAGAAATGAATGAATTTTCTATCCAAATAATGATGAACTTTCCCTTTCATCATCTTTTAATCAAGTTGTTGCCCTTTAGCTCTTTTTAAGGGATAATAGGGTACTGGGGAGCGTGTGCCCATTCTTTCCTACATGTTGCACTTTGCATCACACAAATGAGAGCGTGTTTGGTTGGGTGTATTGGATTAGCCAATACACCCCTAATCCGTGGGCCCCACTAATCCCCACTTAATCCCGTGTTTGGTTTGATGTATTGCCTATTACAGGCCTAATACAACACAGATGTATTCCTCATTTTCTCTGCTTCAACAACGATTAGCCAATCCTTTTCAAAAGTAAGGATTATCTAATCGTTTCTGTTTTACCCTCCCCAGCCAAAATCTGCTGCTCCACCCCACCCTCTCCCTCCCAACATCAACAGCAATTTTCTTCGAACCAAATCTCCACCGTCTCGCGTTTGGGAAGCGAGAAAGTGCGAGAAAAATGAGCGGACTGGGGAAGAAAGTCGTCGATGTCGTGTTCAAAGCATCAAAGAACATTGATTGGGAAGGGATGGCTAAGCTTTTGGTCTCCGATGAGGCTCGCAAAGAGTTCGCTACTCTTCGTCGCACTTTTGATGAAGTTAACTCTACTTTACAAACCAAATTCAGCCAGGTCTTTTTCTTATATTCTCTCTAATCCCTAGCTCCTTTTTAGCATTTTTATTGATTTTTTTCATAGATTTGTTGGGTTAATCCGTTGATTAGATCTTAGGGTTTTAGTTTTTTAATGATGATTTTAATATTTTATATTGAAATAAATTTTCAATAAGGTTGAATTTTTTTGTTCAAGGTTTGATTTTGGAACCTTTTTTTTTCATTTTTAAGGAAATTTTAGTTTTGTTCAAGGTTTCAGTCCTATCTTGTTAATAATCCGATTTCTTAAGCAGGAACCTGAACCCATTGACTGGGAGTACTATAGAAAAGGAATTGGCTCTCGCCTGGTAGATATGTACAAAGAGGCATATGAGAGTAAGTTAATTTGATAGTTATCATATTTGGCCTACTCTCTATCCAATTTTCCAGTCATCCTATATATGGTTATGCTTAGATCAGTTGCAGGTCTGTAAAATCATAAATTGTTTGGCTTCCACATGTTTGTGTTCCTCATGCGGTGCCACTTCCTGAATTTGTTACTTTGAAGATCATCTATATGGTACAAGGGAACTATTACTTAGTTGGATGCTGATATAGTCACCTTAAGTAGCTAGCTCTTTCCTTTCTTCACTCTCAATTTTTGGGGTTTTGGAAGGGGTATTAGTAAAGTATGGATTTTGCTATTGCTTTATATTTCTTTGACTGTTTTTTACGGAAATATCAATGCCTGACCTATATCTGGACCATAGATATGGGGATATGACCCTTTAAGGACCCTACAAATTCTTGGAAAAAAGTTGAACATACCCATTTTGGACATTTAGCCTGATCTGACACTTGCACTCGAGTTTGCGTAACACAGTTATCAATTATTTTTCAGCTCCAGATCTCCTCGATCTTTCCTTGATCAGTTCTATGCCCCATATTTCACTGAAAGTTAAATGGAAATCAATTGCCAATGAGGACATTGTTTAAATTGGCTGCTATTTTGTTTGCAAATACAATTCTTATTTGTGTGCAATTCACTTGTTGAATGCTATTAGCATTTAACAATTTCAAATTAATGCCGTAGATGTTTCATTTCAATAATGCTATTATGTGATCAGATTCTTCTGGACACCAAACCTTGAGATACTCCTATACTTATGTTCAAAGTAGAATGAAGAAAATATAGACATCTAGCTACTCAATTCTCACTTGTCTGCAATTTCTAGCAGTCGAAGTAATCATATTTATCATGCTTGTTATAAGGTTTGGATGGAGTTTTGAGGGATTCACCGTTACAAATGTTATATACTCTTCCATTGCAGGTGTAGAGATCCCCAAGTTTGTTGACACCGTCACTCCTCAATACAAACCAAAATTTGATGCATTGGTGAGAATCAACAAGATAATTGACTCTCTTTTACCCTGTCTCCAAGTTTTTTCCTCGAATGATGTGCTATTTATTTGTGGTTATAGCTTATAGAATTGAAAGAGGCAGAGGAGAAATCCTTGAAAGAGTCTGAGCGATTGGAGAAAGAAATTGCCGAGGTTCAAGAACTTAAGGTAATAAATAAAACAATGCCGAAATGTGTGTTGTTGTGTTCCAAATCACAATTGCTGAATTTTTTATCTTTTTTTATGAACAGCAAAATATCAGCACCATGACCGCAGACGAGTACTTTGAGAAACATCCAGAGCTTAAAAAGAAATTCGATGATGAGATCCGGAATGACTACTAGGGCTATTGACATCTTTGTGAATTTAATGGCCAAGCTTTTGGTCTCGACTAGAATTTCTGAACCGTTTCTGTTGTTTTAACCCCTTTTTCTCTTGTGCGGTGATCTGGGTTAGAAAGATTGGGCTGTAATGATAAGAAAATAATTGTGTGAGAAAAATTTTATCAAATCATTTGAGAAACAAGGTGGATCTTGTAAGACATGCATTCTATTTAGCAGGCATCCGCAGTCATACTTTCATGGCAAAATTTTTACTGTCTGCCCTCTTCATTCCATTCTGTTTTATGTTTATTATTTGAATATTATCTAGATACAATTGAATTTGGACACCTATTTATCTAGATCCATTCTATATGTATTTTTTAATAAGTGGTTATTTATATTATTAGTATTTTGAAATTTTAAATTATATAAATTAATATAAAAAGGTTTTTACATCAAGAATGAATTTATTGATTCAAGTGCATCTAGACAATCATTTATCCAAATTCATCGGGATGTGCTTTTTAGTTCTTTTTAATATTAATTATTTTAAATTGTATAAATTCATATAAGAAAATTTATTATCAAGAATTTTATGAAATTATATATTATTAAATTATATGTAATAATAATTATTTTAAATTATACAAATTCATAAAATATAATTTATTAGTTATAATTATTTTAAATTTTATTAAATCATATATTTTAATTAAAATATATTTAATATTAATTATTTCAAATTTTCTTTTATAGTATCATATATTATGATTTGAGTAAATTCATATAAGAATATTAATTATTAAGAATTTTATTAAATTATATATTTTAATTATAATATATTTAATAATAATTATGTTAATTTATATTTTACAGTATCATATATTATGATTTGAGTAAATTCATATAAGAATATTAATTATTAAGAATTTTATTAAATTATATATTTTAATTATAATATATTTAATAATAATTATGTTAATTTATATTTTACAGTATCATATATTATGATTTGAGTAAATTCATATAAGAATATTAATTATTAAGAATTTATTAAATTATATATTTTAATTATAATATATTTAATAATAATTATGTTTAAATATGATTAAATTATTTATTATTGATATTAATAATCTTATTAAAATTTAAATAACAATAACAATAATAATTTACCAAAACAAATTTCTGCTAATTATTAAGAATTTTATTAAATTATATATTTTAATTAAAATATATTTAATAATAATTATGTTTAAATATGATTAAATTATTTATTATTGATAATAATAATATTATTAAAATTTAAATAACAATAACAATAATCATTTACCAAAACAAATTTATGCTAAGGGTATTCTAGTCATTTTAGTTTTTTTCCATTATGCTATTACACCTCTATTCCATTCAACCAAACACAAGATTACTATTACGCCTCTATTCCATTACATTCAACCAAACAGTTGATTTGCTATTACACCTCTATTCTATTACGCCTCTATTCCATTACACCTCTAATCCAATACACCTCTAATCCAATACAGCGAACCAAACGTGCCCTGAGTGTTAATAAATTTAACTCTAAATATTTTTTTTGGTTAATTTTACTTTAATTTTTTGAAACATTTTGATTCCCAATCATTAAATTTTAGTTCAATTATTATTTTTCTATGAAAAAGTTGACTACACCATTAAAAATTTAACAAAACTGATATGGTAACTTATATAATAATGCACATGTACTTCATAAAAAAATTAAAAAATACATAAAAATATTACAAATTATTATTTTTTGAATTTGCATAATGGTGAAGTACAAGTGAACTGTCAATCAAGTTACAACATCAACATCATTAAAACTTTAACGACATAGATAATTTTTTCATCCAAAAAATAACAATTAATTAAATTTTAAAGATTAAAAATAATAAAAATTATGATAAAAGTGATATAAAGAATAAACATTAGGGTCATTATATCTATATTTTATTCGCTTCATATTTTTTTGCAGACTAGCTATTGTAATTATCGAATCAAATTCTTGAAATTTGGGAAAAATATTCAAGCATCTTAAAACATGTTAGTCTTAAAATAAATTAACAAAATCAACAAGCGACTCATTTTCCTTCAAAAATTCTTCTGTGATTAAATTCAAGAAAACCATTTATATCTAATTCTCATCCTAGGAATGGTTAGAAATCGGAAATTTAGAAAATTAGAATTGATTCTTGAGGCACGAATATCATTGTCCTTTAATATATTTCACAAATTTGCATATCCCTAAGGATTCAGCAAGGACTTTTATTTACCAGTAGGAAATTAGGAAACAAAAAAAAAAGCAATTAAATACTCAACTAAAATTGTAGAAGGAAGCTTTCAAGAAAACAAAAAGTGTTTGAAAGAGAATGTAAAGAATAATAAACTGGCTGAATGATTTTAAAGGTTTTCATGTATGGTATTTAAAAGAGTTTCCCTAGCTAAATGTAACAAAGTAAGTTTATTGACTTAGCTAAAAATAGTTTGAAAATAGCTTCAATCGATTAAGCTATTTTTAGCTTGGCAAAATATAGGTAAGTTAAGAATTTTATTTTTCTTAAACTCTCAAAAAGTTCAATAAAAAATCATTTTAAAAACAAAAGGACTTAAATGTAAATTGCATTTCCCTTTTAGGTTCAATACCCAAGTCCACCCTTTCAACTTAGTTCCTACTATCTTAACGAAGTATAATAACTTATAAACAAGAGTTTAGTTTTTCTTTAATAATGTGAAATTTATGTAATTATTTAAAATACATAAAATTTCCTATAGAATAAGATTTTTTTTCTTGTTTGTTTGTGTTCTTCTTGCTTAAATGATCTACTTGTTTTGGCTTGTTTCATCTTTCTTTCTTTTTTCTTTGTCATTTATTCTCATATGATAAATTTGGAGTTTGTCTGTTTAATTGGAACATTTTATCACCATTAGGCTACCTTTGTAGTTAAGGTGCTATGCCTCTTTAAGAATTTATGTTTTATAATTTCTTTTATTTATCTATACTATTTTAAACCCAATCTTACTATCTTAAAATTTTATACAATTTTGTGTCCAAAATTTGTTTTATACAATTTTATACAACCATAAAGTACATCAATGGATAAGCATTAAGGTTTCAACAATTTATTTTATATGTGATCTCAGAAAATTAACATGCCAATGAAATCTAGACATTATAGATAAAAAAAAGGTTAAGATTTTAAAAAAATTTAATTAAAAAATATCGAATCTTAAACATTTAAGTTCAAGTTCTACTTTATAAAAAGAATGTATGAATGAATTAATTGATTAATTTAAATTTGATTATATTATTTGTAAAGATTTGATTATGATGAATTACTATCATCACTCTCTTCCATCAATTTTCCACTATTCTTGCTGAACTCTTCATCGTTTTCCCCAGTGAATTCGCTTGATATGATGACAACAATAAAGGAAAGTATAAATGATAATGAAGCCATCAAAGGAAGTAGAAAGACTTCAACAATTGAGAACCGAGAAGAAATGGAATAAAGAAAAGGTATATGAAGACTAATATATAATTTATATTAAAGAAAGACTTCATAGTAATAATTAAAGGATGATCCATTGAGTTGGCGAGCAATTAGAATTGTTGATAATTAAAGAATACAAAAGGTTTGTGGAAGTGGGCGTTTATCATGCCAAAGTAAGGATTAAAGAAATTAAAGAAATTAAAGTGCTAGACCCATTGATTGTTTAACCATATGAAATAAAAGAAATTAATACAATATTTAGAGTAAGTAGAAAGTAAGCCAAACGGTCCCTTAAACGAGGGAAAGTAATTCATGTCTCATGGCAGTGCACGATGGTTCATCATCAACCCAACCCATACACAATTCTTCAAATTAGTTATATGACTCTATTACGTTTATTTACTTCAATAATTATGGTCTAAGAGCATTTAAGAAGGTTTGATTTATTTGGAGCCTAATGATTAAGTAAATACTTCTATAAATTATAATTTATCAAGTTAATTTAAATTATAAGTTATATAATTTAAATCATATGTACTAGGACTCTTCCTTTCATGCGTAGACAATCAAGATCGATTAAGATACTCTATGTTTGCTCATACTTGTGTTTTACGAGAATAAAAGCACTTTTCTATTTGGGGTAAATTACACCATCGTCACTTTTGTTTACTTCAGGTTATATTTTAATCACTTATGTTTGAAATGTTACGTTTTAGTCACTTATGTTATCGTGTTGTAACATTTTAGTCATTGAGCCATTAATTATCGTTAACGGTATACCGGTAAGCTAATGTGGCGCATTAAATCATCATTTCAAACATAAAAAATTAGGTTAAATTATACAATTGGTCCCCATATTTTTTTCATTTTGAGCAATTTAATTTTTTCTTTTATGTTCTTTTAACTTTCTTTCTTTTTTTCATTATTTTCCATTCTCTTCTTCTTCTCCCTCTATTTTCCTACCTTCTCCATTTCTTTCAACATATCAGGAAGTCAAATTGGCAGTGAAGAAAAAAGCATGGTATGAGTTTATGGGTTTTGGTTATAGGCAATGATGGTTTTCGACTTATTTCTTCACTGCCAATTCGGCTTCTTGATATGTTAAAAGAAATGGAGAAGGTAAGAAAATAGAGGGAGAATCAAAAGATAATGGAAAATAAAGAAAAAAAATTAAAGAACATAAAAAAATTTAAATTGCTCAAAATGAAAAAATATGCGGATCGATTGTACAATTTACCCTAAATTTTTGTTTGAAATGATGATTTAACATTCCATGTCAACTTACCGTTACACTGTTAGCGACAATTAATAGCTCAGTGACTAAACGTTACAACAAGATAACATAAGTGACAAAAACGTAACATTTCAAACATAAGTGACTAAAATGTAACCTAAGGTAAACAAAAGTGAGCATGGGTGTAGTTTACCCTTCTATTTGAGATAACCTCATCACATTTTTGTTACCTTATATGATAATTAAAGGATAAAAATAAACTTCCAAGTTATCTTAATAATCTTTCTCTTCGCATTTTTAACAAAACCTTTAAAGTAGAAACCAACACTTCAAGTCTTAGTAGTCACTTATTGTAACATACTAAAAATCGATTTAGAAGAAACTGTGTTTTAAAACCAAAAGAGGTCATCCCTCGATTAGAGTTTAGACTTTGAAATTTTTGACAAGTAAATTGATTTGGTTTAGTGGTTAAGTGTCCTAGGTATGTGTGTGAGGTTTTGGGTACGAATCCTATTTCTGGAAATCTTGTCATTTTGCTTAAACCTTTACCTTTGAATGTTGGTTTATAAGTTAAACTTAGTTAATTGATAACAAGAATGAGTTTGTTGGTTTGATGGTTAAACATATGTCTATGTCTATGGTCTTATGTTCAAATCTTGGTTTGTCTTAGGGAATGTTTATTTTTTGAATTTCGTTAAAAGGTAGTTAGTTTCACTTGGTTATCTAAAACCTTCCAGAAACCTCATGCGCAATTATTTTATTTTTGTTCTTTATTTTTCTGCGACAATTTCTGTCATTCTGTTTGCGCTTCAGTTTTTACATTTTGGTTCCTTATTTTCAAGTGAGTAGTCTTTTTGTTCTGTTACATTACATCGATTCTGTACAGAGTTTGACTTCTCCTTCTAGTTAATTCACTAGCTGGTAAGTTCAATTTAAAGTTTTGGTGTCGAAAGTTCTTTGACATAACTGTGATTTTGGAATGTTAGTCTTTGGCGATTTGACTGCGAATTAATCATTTTGTTAGGCAATTGATTGTCATTTAGGGACGAGAATTCATCCTTGTTGCTCCTATATCGTGTAACACCCCAAACCCGGCCTAGACATTATGGCTGAATCTGGCGATATCACATTGAAGTGTTTTTTGAAAACATAGTTTCATTGAAAAAAAACTCGTTCTATATAAATTCTCGTTTATTAAAAACTCAAGTTGTCATTAGCAGTTTATTGATCATTTTAGTTTGTTACTATATTTAAAACATTGTTTGATGCGGAAGCTTTTACAGTATTTTACGAAAACGTGGTGTCTTGAAAAGCATTCATCTTTTGAAAATCCACGTCCTACTACTATCAGTAAGATTTAAAAAAAATTAAAATCCCAAATTAAAAGTCAACAATTTAAAAAGGCCTTATTACAAAAAATACCCAAATTAAATTATTATCAGTAAAAATCCAGTATAGAAGCAAGTACGGTTGTGTGGCCACCTCCGAGTCTCTCGTAGCACCGATCCCTAAGACTGGGGATTACCTGTAAGATAAACAGAGGGGTTAGTTTACGAAAACTCAGTGTGTAACCCCATATAAGCAAAATGGCCAATAAGACTCTAGGCAAGTACAATTTGGGCCTAAGCCTAATTCAATAACAGTTCAGTGCAGTTGGGCCTTATCCCATTACAGTATTAGTATCAGTGTGGGCCTTAGCCCATTACAGTGACAGTAACAGTTCAGACATGCAATCAGAAACTCTACCCAACCAACCTCTACACTCCACTCCGTCCAGCCCAACACTCTATGTGGGGATAAAATCACCCACCCATCTCTACACTCTAAAATTAGCACTGATTGCGGCACTAAACAGTATTTGCAACAGAGCTGCCAGCACAGTGCACTTCCTCTAATCATAATAATCTCATTCTCATGCAACATATCATACCTGTATGCAACATATATATATCGTGGCATGCTCATATACAGTCATACATAACATAAAGCATACAATCATTTTATAACTTAGGGGCATAACAGTGATTTTACCACGTGAGGGCATAACAGTCATTTTACCATGTAGGGTTGTAACAGTCATTTCATATTAGTTTGGGGTCTAGGTCTACTTACCGACCCATCAATAGGTCCACAGTCGTCTCGAGTGACCCGTGTAACCTTAACAGTCAAACAGTGAAATTGGGCCCAAGGCGCATAATACGGGCCCATGTGGGCCACACGAGTGTGTGGCCCACTAGTGTGGCCAACATAGCCCAGAATTGGTCTCAGTCATGAAATTACACAATTTGACCCAATTTTCTCCACACGCTCGTATGGTTTACCCATGTGAGGTTCATAAGCCTATTAGGCCCACACAGCCTATTTTGGCCTATCGTAGCTCAAAACGGCCTAAGACCACGAAATCGCTCATGGTGGCCGTAACAGTCTAATGCCCATGTTTAATGCATTCGATTTACCACACAAGCGAATGTACGTTCGTGTAGCGTCAATTGCCATAATTTTTGGCTTTTGTCGGTTTACGTTTTGGGTATGGTTTACACACCTTATTTCTATTCGTCACGAACAGTCGCTCAAGCACTCATCAACCTTCAATCGAACCATGGTGATTCCCATGAATCTAGTCTTTAGCGATTGATTAGGAATTCCTTGAATCCTTCCTTAACTGCCATGCAATTGCTATCAGTTATCACTTAAGGCAGAAGAAAAAAAGAAATAATGATTCCTTTATAGAACTAACCGAAAGAGAGCCAGAGAATCAAATAGTGGAAGGATCTAACACTAGCACAGCCCCTCACCCTCGATTTAAAGTTGTCAACAATAGTTAAACAAACCCCACTTTAGTAACTCAAAAGTTAAAACTTCGAGAGTTATACTCACTTACTAAAAAAAAGAGCAAAGTCAATCAGCAGAAGAAGAGGAATGGTTTCGGCAGTGGTCAGAACTAAAAATCGGCAACACAAAACTATAGGAAGAGAAGAAGAGAATCGGTTTAGGGGAGAAGAGGGAAAAGAAATCGAATGAGACAAAAAGGTATAATCGGCAAACACAGTGCCAATCGGGAAAAAGCAATATTCAGCCAACACAGTGAAAGAAGAGAAGAGGAGATGAAAAGAAAAGAAAAGAAAGGTGCATTCAACCAAAGAGAAAGGTTGTTAAAAAGTGAAACGGAAGAATGTGCAACACCCTTACCACATTTGACTTCAAGCAAAAGAGAGGAAAACAACAACACGAAAAACCAAAAAATGGGGAGAAAAGATTTCGACAGAGGGAACAACACAAACAAAGAAAAACTGAAAAAAATGAGAAGCACCCCTCTAGTCGAATTCTTGAGTGCCACAGAGTCCACTTTTGGCATAACATTCCCTCTCTCCCCAACCCTTGATTTTCTCCTAAAATCCCTCCTCAAACCTCTTCATCTGATCACACCTCCCCTCAACCATTCAATTTGAATTCCTCTCAACCACTTTAGTGTTTCAATTAAACCACAACACCTCCCACAGCAGCAAAATAAATACTCCCTTGCCTCCACCAAGCTTCAAACCTCAATCCTCTAGCATAAGTAACACACCACTTACCCCCTAGATCAGCATGCTTTTTGCATCTTATTTTACCTACAATAATTTAAAAGTCTACTAACTATAGATAAGGGTTTTTTTCCCTAAAAACAAAACTTTTTGCACAAGTCCAGGCTTGAACCCAGGACTTCTCAGACACTCCCAAACACACCAAAAACACTTAACCACTAAAATAAACTGATATTTATGCAACAAATATACAAAAATAATTACTTAGATTTTTAGGGCAGTACATATCGAGTTCGTATCAGGTGGGTGGCAAAACCCCTTTTTCTGTGTTTTTAGTCATCGAAAAATAGAACTGTCGATACTATACGGCCAAGGACATAGGCGTGCGCCCAAGCCGTGTGAGCCACATGAGCAAGGACATGGGCATGTGACCAAGCCGTGTAACTTACTGTTTACACTTTATAACCACGCAGTTAAGAACATGGGCGTGTGCCTAGGCCATGTGAGCCACACGGGCAAGGACATGGGCGTGTGAGCCACATGGACAAACACATGGGAGTGTGTCCATGCTATGTAACTCACTATTTGTGAATTAATACCACACGGACAAGTGACACAGGTATGTTTCAAGCCGTGTGGGACATATGAGTAAGCACATGGGCATGTGCCAGATCGTGTAGAGTCACACGGGCTAGTTCTTAGGGCATGTAAAACCACACGGGCACGGGAAGTAATATTTGGAATTTTTCTCTAAGGCCACAAACGTCATCCGAAACGAGTACAGGCCTATTGTAAGGTCCCTATAATCTGAATTAGGCTATATAACTTGGTATCTGATGATTTGATAATGAACAACTTGTGATCTGTATGTATATCTATTATGTTTGAACCTAAGTGAGTAGGATCTATTAGAACTTAATGTGCTATTGTTTATGTGTGTGAATTATCCAGGTACGATCTGCATTCTGTTAAGTTTGTTGGTACGCTTCTGCGCTACTCTGTTGATGAGGATTATACGATACCTGAACATGTTAGACTGATTGTTACTGATTCTGATTTATAACCGTGCATGTGACTTCATGGAAAATTTGATATGGTTTGTTGAGGTTTGACAAGTCCGTTTTACAAAACATGGACTCCAATATTTACTAATTTTATTATTGAAAGATAGCATGACTTACATTCTCATTACTCTGATTCTACATAAGCATGCCATGACACACTGCATGAAACTTGGGTTGATGTAAAAGGAGGAAATTTCTGGCAGTTTAATGATATGCTTTATTTAATGGTTTCTCCACATTTCTATTTTGGCTGTTCGACTGTACTATAATGGCTTAACTACATGTATTCGATCTGGCAGTTTTAACTGCAAAATACTAGTGGCACTGTCCACAGTTATCTGTTGGTGTGATCTAGCTAGACGAGTTCTGGGGAACATTATTTCGGTGTGTAGCGAAGTTGGGTAGGATATTTTGATAAATCTGCATTCTTATCTATTTGAAAATTATTGCATCTACATAAACATACATGCTCTATTCTACTCCATCCCGTTCTGTTTTGTTTAGTATTACTCTGCTCTGTTCCATTCTGTTATGCTCTATTTGGTTCTGTTCTGTTTGAATTGCATTGTTCTACTTTGTTCTGTTTTGCTTTGTTCTATTATACTACCTCTGTCGAAATCTTTGTAATACTCTAGATCTGTCCCGTACTGGTTATACAACTGTTATCAAATGCTTGTGTTACTACGATTTGTATATTACACTATGTTTAATTGTATTTGAGTTTGGTTATATGCGGTGCTTGGTGACTAACCATTTGTCTTACTTTTATCTATCAAGAAAACAATTGATTTAGGATTGGACGGCGTGCGAAAGCTCGAATAGTTTTGTATTGAGATAACTACAATTTAATCCTTTGGATTTGCAATCTGTTTTGGACTTGTCTTATTTTTCTTTTTATAATCTCGTCAGTATCTAACAAGTTTAAAACGAAACTAAAAGATCATCTAAATCGACTAAAATGAATTTTTTATTTTTAAATTTAAAACTTTAAAAAAGAAGTACGTTTTTACTTCATTGGTGTAACTCGTCCAGATTCGGCTTAAACTTCTAGGCCGGGTTTGGAGTGTGACACTTATGTTTGCTTCAAGGTAAATTATCAATTTGTGTAATATTTGGTACTTGTGCTTTCATAAAAATGTCCAATATGGTACTTATACATTAGATGTTCAATGTGGTACCGAATTATCAATATGTATATTACGGTACCTGGAGTCAACACCCATAGTAAATACTAAACCAACCAATGAAAATTAGACACTTGAATTTTTATTTTTCCAAATCATCAATTTCATATGGATAATATAATATTATATGAAGAGATAAATAAACCATAAAAAATGAAATGGTAGTCGAAATCAAGTTATCAACCTCTCATTCAAGTTCAATAAGTCAAGCAAGACATAATTTTTGGAAAATTTTGGCTTGCATAAATTTTGAAAAATTTGGGAAAATTTAGAGTTTTTAAAAAATTGAATAAATTTTAAGTTAAATTGATAGGTTTAGTATTTTTTTTTGTTTTTTTAATTTATCTTTTTCACATCACATTATATTATCCATATAGAATTGATAATTTGAAAATAAAAATTTCATGTGTTCAATTTCCATTTGTTGGTTTAACATTTACTAAGGTTCTTCACTTCAGGTAGCATAATAATACACAAATTGATAGTTTAGGTACAATATTGAATATTTTCAATAAGTACCACATTGGACATTTTATGAATGTACAGGTACCAAATGATACACAAATTAATAATTCATGTACCACATAAGCCAAATGCTCAAGGATCAATGGTGAGACAAAAATAACTAAAATTATAAGGAAGTGGATTCAAATCTAGAATCTCTCACACACAAGCACAACACTTAACCTCTGAACTAGATTAATTCACTTATCAAATTTTAACAATCCAGAAACACAAGATTTGGGGCATTACATTTTTAGAGGGACTAATTTGCTCAAAAGGGACTAAACAGGTAATTTTACCGTAAAAATACACTTTTTTTTGAAACAACCGTAAAAATACACTTAAGTCCAATTCCTAAGGGCTCTTTCCAAACACTAGTTAAAAAAGTTGACAATAACTGTGATCAATCCAGCTATTTGAGGGCCATTTGTATTCCTTGTTTCTTTGCTCTGCATTTTCTTATCTCTGTTTAAGATTCCTACTGCAATCGTTCTCACCATCTTTTTTTCTCTTTAGGAAAAATTAAAATCTTCTCTTTTCTCTGTTTTTCTCTTCTTTAATTTCTCAAATTTCCTTTACTCTGATTTCAGCTCTCCTCCTTCTAACAGGAAAAGGAAGAAGCTACCTCCTATTTTCTTTTTCTTAATCCCTTCTCTTTTGTTTTCTTTTATTTGCCCCCCCCCCAAAAAAAAAAAAAACAACCTGCTTTTACTTTGTGTTTTTGCTTCAGTTGAAGTTCCATTTATTTACAGTAGAAGCAGCAGCAGCTCGTAAACAGTGATGAACTGAGGTAAATTTGGAGACACGAATCTCTTCCTTATTCTCATTAATACTGCTTTTATTTTAGCTATTAAACTCAATTAAAACAGTGTGTTGATAAGAATATAAGTTGAAAAAGAGATTGGTATTCCCAACTCAATTCCTTATTCGTTGGATCCTATTTTGTGTTTCCAGTTTAATCACATTTAGCTTTAATAAATAAAATATAAATAATGTATCAAAGCTTCTCAACCATCCATTACCAAAATAAGATTTATATGCAAACATGATTACGAGATAGTATTAAATTCAAAAAAGGGATAATATCCTAAAAAGCCCTTATACTTTAGGGTTTGTTCTAGTGTGGCTCCTAAACTTTCAAAATGTCCAATTAAGCCCCTGTACTTTATTTTTGTTTATTAAAGTGGTCTTTGAAATGTTCAATATGATACCTGAACTATTAATATGTATATTATTATGATACCTAAAGTCAATACCCATCGTAATTACTAAACCAACCAATGAAAATTCAACACATGAATTCTTTTTCCAAATCATCAATATCACATGGATAATATGTAATATGTGAAGAGATAAATAAATAAAAATGAAATGGTAGTCGAAATCAAGTTATTCAACCCCTCATTCAAGTTCAATAAGTCAAGTAAGAGACATAATTTTTGGAAACTTTTGGTTTGTCTAAATTTCAAAAAAATTCGGGAAAATTTAGGGCTTTTTAAAATTGATGATTTTTTAAAGTTTAACTTATGTTATTTAGATTTAATTATTTACCTTTTGTTTTAATTTTTTCAGGTTATATCATCCACGTAAATTTGGTGATATAGGAAAAAATTCACATGTTGAACTCTCATTGATTGGTTTAGCATTTACTAAGGGTATTAACTTCAGATATCATAATAATACATAGATTGATATAGTAGGTACCATATTAAACATTTCTAAAGTATAAGTATCACATTGTACATTTTATGAATGTATAGGTACTAAATAATACACAAATTGATAGTTCAGATATCACATTGGGGATTGTAAAGTACAAGTACCATATTAAATGTTTTATGGAAATATAGGTTTCAAATAATACACAAATTAATAGTTCAAGTACCATATTAAACATTTTATGAAAGTACAAATATCAAATATGACCTTATCCCTTAATTTCAAGAATTCAAATACTCAAAAAAAGATTAATTACTGCTGATTCTAACCACCTATTATAAATGGCATGGGTCCTAATGAAAACATATTCATGACTTTATGTTCATATCTTTAATCTATAGACTTTGTTCTGCAATATTCTCAACTCTTTCACTTTTTGTCTATAATGAGTTAAGTAGTTGTGTGGTTTATGGTGAGTGTGGCCGACGGCCAGCCCTGCCCACCGACGCCAAAATCTGAGTTTGGTATATTAAGATGTAAAGGCTTTGATTTGAAGGTTTAAATATATAATTTTGTTGTTTAATGAGATAAATAGAGCATATTAAAGTAATTAATTTTAAATTAAATTTATTAATCATAGTAATTAAAATAATTAATTTCTAACCCATATCATTAATTAAAATAATTCAATTTTTATTTAAAATAAAAATTATATAATATATTTGAATTTACCATGTGATGCGCTCTTGTTATAGGTTGCATGTGTGCCACATGATAAGTTGAAGGTGATATTCAAATTTATCTTCAAACAACGATGAGGCTTTGGACTAAATCATGTAAACAACTTTAAGTATTTTATGTATGAAAATGGAAAAGTAATTATGTTTCTTATACTCTTAGAATTTTTCTTCAACTTTATAGTTTTTATTTTATTTTATAAATTTTTAAATTTTAATTTCCAAATAATGGTCCCACATGTTTTATTTTGAGGAGTCATGTGGCGGTATATTATTGCCTATGCCAATGAGTTACCCAAGTATCTAAAAAAAGAAGTGTAAATTATACTAGGATTCACTCAACTCTTAGAATTTTTTTGTCACTTAATTATGAAAAATTATAAAAATAGTAAATTTTTATTTTGGTCATCCAACTATGAAAAGGTATAAAATGATCATCACCAAACTATTCAATTATGTCTTTTTTGGGTCACCAGCTAGTTAATGGTGACAACTTTTAAAATTTTCATAATAGCAACTTGAACTCTCAACATTTATAAAATATGTCAATTCAGTCTTTATCCTAAAAAAATTTAACCCTCAATATTTACACATTCTATTATTTGGTCCTTTTGATTTGTAGTTTTGCTTTTCTTTATGACCCTTTCATATAAAATTCTAAATAAATAAATTTATCAACTACATTTGATTGAAAATATACAAAAAATAGAAACACCAAAAAATCTAAGATAATAATTTTCATCTTTTCTCATTCTTTTAAAATTAGCCCCTAATATCATAAAAAAAAGTAAAATTACAAAAAAGAGAGATCAAATTACACAATGTGTAAATGTTAAGAGTTAAATTTGCTATTATGTCAATTTTAAAAGATGTCCCCATTAGCTAGTTGGTGATTGAAACTACTATTTTATAATTTTTTATAACTTTTCATTGTTAAGTGACTAAAAAAGAAATTTACTAATAGTTAAAAAACTATTTTATAACTTTTCATAGTAGAATCACTACTAATATAATTTTACTCAATTCAATTAAGATATTCTTTTTAGGTACCTGTTAACTCGGTCAATTTTTTTACAATTTTACTTTAAAAGACAATAACACAATGCCACATGGCAGCCTGAAATTACAATATTTGGTAAGCATTATTTAAAAATAATATAAAGTAGAGATAAATTAAATAATAAAATATGAAGAACAAAAGTGTTGTTTTCATTGGTTTCTTTCTATTTTCCAAGTTATTAGCACCTCATAACAAATATCTGTCTTACTTTTCTTTAGGAGTAGTAATATTGGTTCTACTGTTGTTCACAGCTTCAACGACTCTGCTTTCAGATTTAGAGTTGGAGCATTCTCTTTGAAGAAAGGAGCACGCCTTTTGAACCTCACATTATAATCTTAATCTTAAGGGGTAACTCTCAACCTTGTCATAACTTTTCTTTAATTTCATTTATTATTCGCTCAACCGTATTCTCTACCACTTAGCAGATTTGTTATGTGAATTCAGATTAACAACAATGGCTTTGGAGTTCTGTCTCGCTGCTGCTTCTAGTTTCGTGGCACCATTGTTGGTAGACTATTTAGTGAAGCCGATCGAACGTCGTATTCGTTACTTATTTCGTTTTCATAAGATAGTTCAAGAGTTGCACCAAAACAAAGAAGATTTGGCTGCAAAAGAAACTAAAGTGAAAGAAGACGTTGAGGAGGCTAAATTGCAGATTCGAACTCAAGTGATCTACGACCAAGTTGATGAATGGCTGCCAAAGGCAGAAAATGCCCTAAAGGATGTAGAAGATTTGGACTCTAAAATTAAAGAAAATAAGAGATGCTTCCGTCTGTGTCCTAATTGGTGTTGGCGATATCAATTAAGTCAGGAGATTGAGAATAAAACACTGGAAATAATTGATCTCGTAAAAGAGTCCAAATTTGAACGAGACGGCCATCGTGCCAAGCTTCCTAACTTAGATTTGGTCACGTCCAAGAATCATGTGGATTCAAAATCTTCGGATGCTGCTTTCAATAAGATCATGGAGTCATTGAAGGATGATAAAGTAAAAAAATAAGGGTGTGGGGGATGGGAGGGGTGGGCAAAACCACCTTAGTTAGAAACGTGGGTGGTGAAGTCAAAGGATTTGATCGAGTTATAATGGTCACTGTGTCCGAAACTTTAGACATTGAAAAAATGCAAAACAAAATTGCGGACGACATAGACTTGAATTTTGAGAAGAAGACTGGAGAAGTCAAAGCAGCAGAGTTATGGAGTAGATTGAGTAATGGAAAGTTTCTCGTAATCCTCGATGATCTATGGAAGGAGTGGAATGATGATGGGGATTTGAGAAAGATAGGTATTCCATTGGTTAAAGATGAAAAGGGTTGCAAAATCATCTTGACAACACGCAACTATAATGTTTGCCAACATATGGAATGTGAGGAGACAGTTCAAGTGAAGGTTTTGGAAGATGATGAAGCATGGACTTTGTTCGAAATGAATGCAGGTCTCAAGAAAGCTGATTCGCGTGTTATTGGGGAGGCTAAGAAAATTGTAAAAGAATGCAAGGGCCTTCCTTTAGCTATTGTAACACTAGCAAGGGCCCTGAAAAGTAAAGGTCCTAACTCCTAATACGTGGAAAGATGCACGAGAAAAACTTGAAGGAAGTGAATTAATGGAGATTCGAAGCATTCAAAAAGAGACAGACAAAAATGTCTACATGTCTCTTAAGATCAGTTATGAGCATTTGGAGGACAAGATGGCCCAAACATGTTTCTTATTGTGTGCATTATATCCAGAAGATCACTCAATTAACGTAGAAGACTTGGTGCGATATTCTTGAGGTTTAAACTTATATGACAAGGCTAACTCTATTGAGAAAATGAGAAATGAAGTCTTGAGCGTCATCGATCACCTCAAAGATTATTGCTTGTTAGAAAATGTAGATGATGAAAGGTATGATCCCTAAACTCTAGGGCAAAACTAGACATTTTATCCCTTTTTATTAATTGGTATTTGGGTATACTAAGAAGTAGAATTCTAGATAGAGTTTTATTGCTAAATCCACAAACTTACCCAAATTTAAGAATTTTTAGATTCGAACATGAAAATTATTATTTCCTTATAAATAATATATATCTTAAATTTTAATAATAAATATTTTTAGCTATTTTATTTTCTGAAAAATGATTTCTTCTTTTAATAAATATAAGTCATTTTTAAAAAATATTTTTTATTAGTAATTTAATTTTTATATAAAAATTAATTTAAAAATTTCATATATTATTATATTAATAATAAATTTTATTTTATAAAAACATTAAATTATTAATTTCAAATATTATAATTTTTATTATTAAACATACATATTTGTATTTAACCATATAATAAATTATTAATATAATTGAATCTTTTAGTAAAATTATTTAATATTAAAATTTTATTTTAATGATAAAAATATCACTAATAATAATTTTAAAATTTAAGTAATGTTCTTAATATTTTATTGAAAAAATATAATATTTTGACAATAAATATATTACAATCTATAAATATTTAGTAATACACATTTTATATTATAAAATATTGTTATTTTAATAAAAACAAATACAAGTTTTTGTTTGAATCTTATACTTTATTTCATTTAGACATTATCAGGGGCAAAACCAAAAAATTCTTTTAGGGTTACAATTTCACCATTTTAATAGCCTATATCTTTATAATTTTTAAAATATTAAATTAAATTTTTATCATTTTTATGGGGGTAAAAGTGTAATTTTATATTTATTAATTTAAATTTTTTTAAAAATTTAAATTGGCCAAATAGAAAATTTTTCATTCTAGGGAAGATCGGGTCCTTGCTAGCCCCTAGTTATGTCCCTAGCCATTATATGTTTTGTTCTCTCTCCCCCCTCCCCCAATATATAACTTCAAAATAAGTTTTAATTAGATATTTGTTATTATCAAGTCTTTATTATTAGAGATGTTTATAGTTTGAGCCAAGATTAGCTTGAAATATAAGTATAAAATTTTGCTCAAATCTACCCGTGTTTACAAATAGCTAACTTACTCATTCTATGTTGCCGATAATATTTAGATTTTTTTTTAGTAAAATTTTAAACATAGACAATTTAACATATTTTTAATCTTTTCATAGTATTAAATTATTATATATTCTATTTTATGCTATTTACCTTACATAATATATCAAAATAAAATAAAATAATATTACAAAAATATAAAATTAGATGGGATAGAGCTTTGAATGTTGAAGCTCAAGCCCAACCTATATTTTAAACAGGCTTATTTTTTGCCCAAGCCTATATTTTGAGGGAGTTTTTAGTCTTGTGGAATAAAATTGGACAGGTATCTTGGCCCTTAAACAGATAAATACTTATATTATTTACTACAAAATATTATTGTACAGCCCAAATTTACCCAATTTGCACAGGCCCACTACCCAAAAATTTCAAAACCAAACAAATACAACCCAACAGGCACAATCTACCTAACCCTAGCCCATTTGCAGAAAAGAAAAAAAAAACAGCAGCAACCCTAGGGGCGCCGCACCTAGGGCCTTCAGCCACCTGCCCTCTGAGCGCCGCAGCCACCGACCCCAACTGCCACTAACTCTGCCACAGCACGGCCTCCTCACCTGACACCACCTGCTCTACCCATTTGCACCTGCAAAAAGGAGAAAAGAAGCACAGACACGCAAGCAAAATAATAGAAAAATGTAATGTTGGCTATAAAAGCCGAAACACAATGTAATAGCTTTTTTTACGAAAAAAAAGAGAAGTTAAAAAAAGGTTGTGGTTTTCTCTGATCTTTCTATTTTATTTCATTTTATTTTTTTTATCAATCCTTTTTTTCAAAAAAAATAAACGTTTTGAACACTTAAAAAAAGAAATAAAAAAGAGAAAAGGAGGAGTTTTTTTTTTTACTTTTTTGACCACACCGGACTACTCGGGGTGGTTGAGGGACGATTCGGCGAAAGAAGGAGAAACTTTTCAGCTTCCTGCCACTATGTGCGGCGGCGCCAACACCGGTGGCCGGCGATCAGTGAGGTGGCCAACAGCCGGGCCCTTGGCCAGAGAAGAAGGGGAAAAGAGAGATGCATTTTCGGTTTTTTTTTAGAAAGAGAGAAATGAATTTTTTTTGAAAATTTTTTGGCTTAAATAGCCCAAACAAAACGACGTCGTTTTGGTCGGCGTCCTTAAGCCCCAAAACGGCGCCGTTTTGTCCTTAACCCGAATTTCAACCCGACCCGCCTGGAGGATCCGCGTGTTTTCAACCAATGGTATATTTGGGCGCGCAGTCCTTCCGCGTTTATTTTCTTTTAAATTTACTCCTTTTTGTTATTTTTGTTTTCTTTTAATTTAGCCCCAAAATTTTGTTGGTTTTTTTATTTCGTCCCTAACCCTCCAGCACACTGGAAAACGGACACGTGTCCTGGTTTGGGTTTTATTACCCATTTGGTCCTTGACCTTTGCGCGCATTTTGTTTTCAGTCCTTTTTTGTTTATTTTATTGCGGATTTTACCCTATAATTTCTTTTTTGCTCCCGATTTCATCCGTAAGTTTTGTTTATTTGTTATTTTAGTCCTTTTCCATTATGATTTTTATTATTATTGAACTAATTAATTTATTATTATTATTATTATTATTAGTTTTATTTTTCTTTCATTTATTCGTTACTATTTTGTTAATATATTAATTAGTTTTATATTAATTTTTAGTTTTATTTCTATTCTATATATATATACATATATGTATTATGCGTACATACATATTTTTTTTATTTTTTTTATTTTTTATAACTTATTTTTAATTACATAAATATATATATACATTTGTTTATATTATATAATTTTTATACACATATATTTGCACATCTATATATATCTAATATCTATACGCATTTCATAAATACATGTATACAAAAACATACTTTTGTACACCTTTTATAATATATATATATACCCGCATATGTGTATGCATTTGCTTGTTTACATTTTTATATATAACAATTTTAAAATGTATACATATGTATGTATCTTTTTACATTTACATCATCTTAATCATTTTTTTATTTCTTTATTTGTATTCACATTATTTAGAATGAATGCTTTAATATTATTGTTTGTATGTTTGCCATGGTGTACTATATTAGTTTATCTTTTTATTTATTTTATAGTCTTCGCTTGTATTATTTTACTGACATTATCATCATTGTTGTTTCGTCGCATCTTTTTACTCGGATTTGTAAAAAAAAAAAAACAAAAATTTCAAAATAAAGCAATACTCGGTATTTGGGATCTTCAAGAGAATTGAGCCCTAATGTATTGGGCTCTAATTTTCTTCGTTGAATCTAAATAATCGAGAGTGCTCTTTAAAACAAAAACATAAATAAATAGCTCATTATCGGGAATTCAATACGTTGTGTCCTAACGCATTGGATATGACACGTTGTTTTCCCGAGATGAGGATTTTTTCTAAAAAATAATAAAGGCAGTATTTTGTATTTGGAAATTCAAGAAGGTCGTACCCTAACTTACTGGGTTTCGACTTTCACGATAAATCTAAGTACACAAGTTTTTTTTTTCAAACCTAAGCTTTAAACGACCTCGGAAATTAAGAAAAGATCGCGTCCTAACTTACTAGTCATGATCCTTTTCTTAAATCCGAGATAGCTAAATATTTTTTAAATAAGTAAATTTTCGGTTTTCATTTGCGTATCGAGAATTCGAGACATTGTGTCCTAACTTATTGGATATGATTCTTTTTCTCAATTAATGTGAAATATGCACATTTTCTCAAATTTTCAACATTTTAATACAAGGATCGTATTTTTAAAATTCTTCAAAGTTCTCAATTTTCGACATCAAGACATTAGCTAATCAACTAGGTACCAATTTTTGGGCGTTACGAGGGTGCTAATCCTTCCTCATACGTAACCGACTCCCGAACCCGTTTTCTGAATTTTGTGAACCAAAATCGTTATTTTAATAAAATTAAATCATTTATTAAAAACAACCACTTTTCGAGGTGATCCAATTACACCTCATTAAAAAGGATTGGTGGCGACTCCCGTTTTTTGTTTCATTTTTTAAAACCCAAGTCGACCCCATTTTTCATCAAAAAAATGGTGTCAACAATTATCTTATTAAAAAAGTAAATTTTGATTTTTAAAATAATACACTTCTATAATATTTTGTATCAAATATAATTTATGTTGTGTTTATTTCACTGAAAACAAGTTTTAAAAATGATTTTAGAAAAAAAATATATAGAAAAATATTTTATGCAAGAATATTGAAGTACTTAAAAAATATAATTTTTTCTAGAAAACCAATCCATTTTTCAAAAGTTCTCTTCGCAAGTTCACAAACTTATCCAAACTTGAGCAATTTTAGACTTTTCATTTCTTGAATTTAAAAAATATCATTTGTTTATAAATTATTGGATTTTGTCATTCCTACAATGTGGGTGAAAGAAAATATTTTATTTTAAAAATATATTATAAATTTATTTTAGTAAATGATTATTGGTGGAGGGTTAAGAGATTTTTATATAAATTTATTAGTTGTGTTGGATTCCCAAATGATGTTATTTACATAAATTACCAAGAGATCTACTTTTAACTCTAGGCTCACATTCAGTAAATCTTACTCGGAAACATTGAAGTTAAAAAGTTGCTTTTTTATCTTTTAATCCCTTATATATCCCATGATTTAATAATTTATAGGTTTAATTTTGGTACTTAAATTTGATATTTTTTTTAAAAATTTGGTACTTAAATTTTATTTTCCATTTTGGTACTTGAAATTAACATTTTTCCCCTAATTTGGCACCTAGACTTAACACTTTCTCTTAATTTGGTACTTAATCTTTTCTTGGGGTCCAATTTGATACTTTACTCTTTTTTCCTAATTTGGTACTTAATATTTTTTTTGTCTGATTCAATACCTTTACTTGTCAAATATTATACAAATTACTTCAATATACTAATAATGTTTTTTTTATGAGGTGGTAAAAACAATCAATGTATAGCCAACATGTGACAAATAACATCGTATTTCTTTTTTATATTTTAAATATTCAATTACTTTTAGTTTAACATATTTATTTTAATTTATTAATTTAAAATAATGAACTTATTTTATTTTGGGTTTTTAGAACTCTCGTTTTCTTATTCAATATTAATTTGTTAGGTATAGCTCAATGCATCATTTTAACACAAGTTTCCTCTAATACTAATAATATTTTTGTAGCTTAAAGGTAATTTGTATATCATTTAACAAGTTAGGGTGCCAAATTGAACCTAAAAAAAACTTAGGTACCAAATTAGAAAAAAGTGCAAGTTCACGTACTAAATTGAACCCAAAAAATGCCTAGGTATCAAATTAAGAAAACTTGAAAAGTTTAAATACCAAATTGGGCAAAAAAAAGTTTAGGCACTAAATTAGAAAAAAAGTGTTAGAAAAATATGTTACCAAATATTATATTAAGTCTAATTTATATAATGTAAAATTTAGTTAAGATGTATACTATAGTTAAATTTGATAGTTTCCTCCACCTTTTGTTTTATTAAAATTTTTCTTCCTATTGTTCCTTTTTCTACATTCTTTTATCTTTTAATCTTTTAAAAATTGTATAATAGAAAAATATTATTCAATGTATTCTCTTTTATTTTGGCTTGACTAGGTACGTTAAGTTACATGACATAGTTCATGATGTTGCTCTATGGATTGTATCAGAAGAAAAAAGTGGTTTTGTGATCAAATCTAGATTGGAGTTACTAAATAAAAATTCCGAATCTTGTAAAGCAATCTCATTGTTAGACAGTGAAGAGAAAAATCTTCCTGATAGATTGGCTCTTTCGAAGCTTGAGATCCTATTGCTTAAAAACTGCTATGTACAAGGTACATGTTTTCTAGGCATGACAGAACTAAAAGTGTTAAGTCTTACAATTGCAAATGGTTCTTCAAGGGTTATTTCCTTGTATGCTCTTAGGTTCTTGCCAAAACTTCGTGCTCTGCATTTGGAGAACTTTGAAGACTTTATGTTCCTTGGCAACCTAATGACACTTGAGATTCTGAGTTTGCGTGGTTCAAACTCTGAGGGTTTGGCAAAACAATTAGGGAGATTGGAAAATTTAAAGATGTTGGATCTAATGAGGTTGGAAAATTTGAGTTGTCCTCCTAGTGTCATTCAAAGGTTGTCTCAACTAAAGGAGCTGTACCTACCAGGATTAGAGTATAGAAAGATAAGTAATGATATCTTTCTCGAGACAATTTTTTTGAAAAGATTAACGAGACTATCTCTTGAGGTATCTTCTCTACATTTTCCACCAGACTTTGAGTTTCCTGAATTAGAAAGTTACACTATATGCATAAACCATAGCAGCAGCAGGCTTGATTATCGTTTTGAGGAAGCAAGATCCTTGATTGTTGAGAAAGTGTTTCCTTACATTGCAGTTTCCCAATTACTTGGGAATTTAGAGTCTCTTGTAGTGTCAGGTATCAAGGATGAGTATGTAGAATGCTTGACTAATAAAACACAACAAAAGGTGTCGGTATCAATGATCTTACGAAACCTAAAACAAGTGACAATTGAAGAGTGCAGCAATCTAAAAGTGGTATTTCAAATGGAGGAGGTGGAAGAAAATGGAGCTCCGCTCCTTTCAAATTTAAAGATTTTATGTCTTGAAGACTTGCCAGATTTGAGTTGCATATGGGAATTGCCAACCCAACATGTAAGACTTGAAAGCTTGGTTTATTTGACTATTAGAAAGTGCCCTCGTTTGAAATCACTCTTTTCACTTTCTCTTGCTCAAAGTCTCGTACTCTTGGAAGAACTTGACATGCGTTTCTGTGATGAGTTGAAGCAAATAGTGACAGAATTGGAAGGTGACGAGGGAGAAATATCATCAGCCATCAATTCTCATACTTCTTTGTGTTTCCCAAAGTTAACAAAGCTCAATATATCTTCTTGTCCTCGTTTGGAGTATATTTTTCCGACATCATTGGCATCACATGGGCTTCAGGGTTTGACTCGTAACATCTGTTGTTGCCCTAAATTAAAGCAAGTGTTTAGAGTTGCCAAGGTTAGTATGCTCAAATATCAGCAGTCCTTGAGATCGTTATCGTCCTTTTCAATGTCTGGTTGTCCTCTATTAACTGATTCAGTTGTTCATTTAGAAGCTGAGAAAGCTTCCATAAAGGTACATTCATTTAGGGAAAATATTTTTTTTATACAAAGTAAGATTATTTTTATAAAAATGTTTTTATAAAAATATTAAACCATACATATTTGTATTTAAATATTAAGAAAATATTTTTTATAGAAAATATTTTTATAAAAATATTAAATTATTAATCTCAAATATTATAATTTTATTATTAAACATACATATTTATATTTAATCATATAATAAATTATTAATATAATTAATTTTTAGTAAAATTATTTAATATTAAATTTTATTTTAATGATAAAAATTAACATTAATAATAATTTTAAAATTTAAGTAATGTTCTTAATATTTTATTGAAAAATAATAATATTTTGAGAATAAATATATTATAATCTATAAATATTTAGTAATACATATTTTATATTATAAAATATGATTATTTTAATAAAATAAATATGAATGTTAATTTAAATCCTATTTCATTTCATTTAGCCATTGTTGTCTCCCCCTTCCCCCAATATATAACTTCAAAATAAGTTTTAATTAGATCTTTGTTATTATTAAGTCTTTATTATTAAAGGTGTTTATAGTTTGAGTTAGGCTAAGTTCGGGTTTGGCTTATCTATGATATTAGTAACTTTATATTTGCCCAAACCAATCCAAGATTAGCCTAAAATATAGGTCTAAAATTTTACTCAAATCTATCCATGTTTACAAATATCTAACTAATGCTCATTCTAGGTTATCGATAATATTTAATATTTAATATTCTAAAAATTTTTTAGTAAAATTTTAAATATAGACAACTTAACATATCTTAATATTTTCGTAGTATTATATTATTATATATTTTATTTTATGTGATTTACATTACATAATATATAAAAACAAAATAAAATTATATTACAAAAGTATACAATTAGAAGGGATCGAGCCTTGAATGTTGAAGTTCAAGCCCAACCTATATTTTAAATAGGTCTATTTTTTGCTCAAGCCTATATATTGGGCGAGCTTTTAGGCTTGTGGGATAAAATTGGACGGGTATCTCGGCCCTTAAACAGAAAAATGCTTATTATAATATATTATTTATTACAAAATATTACCTTATTAAAAATGATTTTTGATTTTAAAAAAATGTGTTTCCATAATGTTTTGTATCAAATATAATTTATATTGGGTTTATTTCACTGAAAACAAATTTTAGAAAAATGATTTTAGAAAAAAAAATCAAATAAAGAAAAATATTTTATGCAAAATTATTTACATACTAAAAATATCATTTTTTTTCAAAACCGGTCCATTTTTCTCAAAGATATTTTAAGAGAAACACAACTTAAAAGGATGAATGATATATACATACTAGATAGAGTTCTCTTGCTAAGTTCACAAGCTTAGCCAAACTCAAGCAATTTTAGATTCTCCATTTCTTGAGCTTGAAAAATATCATTTGTTTATAAATGATTGGGATTTTGTCACTCCCGTAGGTGAATGAAAATATGTTATTTTAAAAAGATATTATAAATTTATTTTAGTAAATAATTATTGGTGGAGGGATATGAGATTTTTATATAAATTTATTGATCGTGTTTGAATCTCAAATGATGTTACTTAGTTATTATACTTTCATATTGAAGAGTATATAAAAGTATAACAAGATAAAAATATTAATTATCCATTAAAATATAAAAATATTCGAAATATTTTAATGATAAATAAAACATAAATCCAGAAGTGTGCTTTAACTTTAGTCTTACATTCCGTAAATGTTACTCATAAACATTGAAGCTAAAAAGTAGCTGTTTAAATCTTTAAATCCCTTATATATTCCATGATTTAATAATTTATAGCAGTAGAATTGTCCTTAGAAGTCCGCCAGCTCAGCCAAACAAAACCATCTTTAGACTCAGTTGGAGAATTATTATTTGTTTATAAATAATATAAGTGTGAACTTCAAATTAACAACTGCAAGTCATCGATGAAAATACTTTTAAGTTCTTTAAATAAAAAATATGAATAGAATATTGACAAGTAAATTGATATAAAAGTCATGTTGACAATGAATTATTGATGATGGATCAAATCTTAATAAAATTTTAAACATACACAACTTGACTTATTTTTTAATCTTTTCATACTACTATATTATTATTTATTTTATGTGATATAAAAATAAAATAAAATTATAATACAATTGTATTCTCTTTTATTTTGGCTTGACTAGGTACGTTAAGTTACATGACATAGTTCGTGATGTTGCTCTATGGATCGCATCAGAAGAAAAAAGTGGTTTTATGATCAAATCTAGATTGGAGTTGCTCAATAGAAGCTCTGAATCTTGTAAAGCAATCTCATTGTTGGATAGTGAAGAGAAAAATTTTCCTGATAGATTGATTCTTTCGAAGCTTGAGATCCTATTGCTTAAGAATTGTAAGGTACAAGGTACATGTTTTCTAGGAATGACAGAACTAAAAGTTTTAAGTTTAGAAGGTTCTACGGGGGTTATTTCCTTGTATGCTCTTAGGTTCTTGCCAAAACTTCGTGCTCTGCATTTGGAGAATTTTGAGGACTTTATGTTCCTTGGAAACCTAATAACACTTGAGATTCTGAGTTTGCGTGGTTCAAAATTTGAGGGTTTGGCAAATGAATTAGGGAGGTTGAAAGATCTAAAGATGTTGGATCTAACCAATTGTAAACTTTTCTCAAGCTCTTCCCCTAATGTCATTCAAAGGTTATCTCAGCTAGAGGAGTTGTACCTATCAAACACGACAAATGATATCTATCTCGTGATAAAATCTTTGACCAGATTAACGAGACTAAATCTTTGGGTATCTTCTCTACATTTTCCTCCAGACTTTGAGTTTCCTGAATTAGAAAAATTCAATATCTGCATAGGCTATGACGGGATCCTTTTTCTTCATAGTTTTGATGGAAGGATGAGTCTTATTTTTAGTGCAGCAAGATCCTTGGATATTAATCAGGAAGTGTTTCCTTACAATGCAGTTTCCCAATTACTTGGGAATTTAGAGTCTCTTGTAGTGTCAGGTATCAAGGATGAGTATGTAGAATGCTTGACTAATAAAACACAACAAAAGGTGTCGGTATCAATGATCTTACGAAACCTAAAACAAGTGTCAATTGGTTACTGCAGCAATCTAAAAGTGGTATTTCAAATGGAGGAGGTGGAAGAAAATGAAGCTCCTCTCCTTTCAAATTTAAAGATTTTAAATCTTGAAGGCTTGCCAGATTTGAGTTGCATATGGGAATTGCCAACCCAACATGTAAGACTTGAAAGCTTAGTTGAATTGACCATAAAACACTGCCCACGTTTGAAATCACTCTTTTCACTTTCTCTTGCTCAAAGTCTCGTACTCTTGGAAAAACTTAAGATATTCTATTGTTTTGAATTGAAGCAAATAGTGACAGAATTAGAAGGTGACGAGGGAGAAATATCATCGGCCATCAATTCTCATACTTCTTTGTGTTTCCCAAAGTTAACAAAGCTCTACATATCTATTTGTGATGGTTTGGAGTATATTTTTCCGACATCACTGGCATCACATGGGCTTCAGGGTTTGACTCTTGGCATACATTGGTGCCCTAAATTAAAGCAAGTGTTTAGAGTTGCCAATGATAGTATGCTCCAATATCAGCAGTCCTTGAGATCGTTATCGTCCTTTTCAATAACTGATTGCCCTCTATTAACTGATTCAGTTGTTCATTTAGAAGCTGAGAAAGCTTCCATAAAGGTACATTCTTTTCTCCCTTTCTAATTACATTATTGAAAATTTTTTTGCATAAAGGATTCATAACTCATATTGATTTTACAGCAAAATGTTTAAGATATTTTAACCATACTACAATTGGCACTGTTATGTATGTGGAAGTAAATAATACAAAATTAATAATTATTGGTGGTTCAAAAATATCATTACTTCTTTTTTATATAAAAAATACGACATCAACAACCTTGTTAATATATATTATTTTACACTATTTTTTATAATTTTACTGAGTTTTACTCTTTTTTTTTTGTTGGGAACAATAAAGTAGAATGAATCTCATTCTTTTAACTTCCACTGAAAACAGAGTTAAGCATACCCATATGCACAAATATATATTTATTTGTATTCCACAAATGCATTATTTTATTACACAAATAACATTTTTTATGAGTTTGATTACTTTAGCTTTTCATTTTTAAGAAAGCTACATTTTTTACGTTTTCATTAAATGTACATTACTCTAATTGATATATATATATATAATTTGTGTTTTAATGATGATGATTTACGTGAATTACAATCAGGGTGTTCGATTGTCAGCATTCAAGGATTCTTTCAAAACTTCAAAAGAACTTCGATTATCAGATATTAAGGATCATAATCTGGTTCCAGAAGCTAATGAAGATGGACTAAATGGAGTAACTTCACTTCAACTTGAGAATTGCGAGGATCTTGAATGCTTGGTTGATACCACCGCTACTGCAACAAAGAATGGGCCAACTTCAGCATTCACTCATTTGGAGACATTATTTATAGAAGATATGGATGGGTTGGAAGCCTTATGCAAGGGTCAGCCTCCACAAGGTTTCCTCAAAAACTTGAAACATCTGGAAGTTAGAGAATGTTGTAAGTTGCAAGTGTTGGGTGAGCTTCTTCATGACGGAGAACAAAATCAAGAGCACCCACTTTCAAATTTACAATCTTTGAAGCTCTATCAATTACCAGCATTGAGATGGATATTCAAAGGTTCACCCCATTCTTTCACCCTCCAAATTCTTAAGGTTGTATACATAAATGGATGCGGAAAATTGAAATCCCTTTTGTCACCTTCCCTTATTCAAAGCCTAGTGCTTTTAGAACAATTCGAGATACAACACTGCAACGAATTGGAAACTCTTTTCGCTGATCCGGAAATTGATGGTGAAATAGAATCAAAGCCTTCTTCCCTTCCTCTCTGCTTGCCCAAATTGAAAACTCTTTCCATCGAAGGCTGTGCAAAACTGGAATATGTTGTGCCAAAGCCTTCTTCCCTTCCTCTCCGCTTGCCCAAATTGAATACTCTTTCCATCGAAGACTGTGCAAAACTGGAATATGTTGTGCCAATCACCTTGGCTCAAGGTCTTCCTGCTCTTGAATCGCTTTCGGTTTCTTGTTGTGATGAGTTAAAGCAAGTATTCGGCATGCCAAATGAACAAGATGGAGTTCAACACCATGGTAGCCTCCTCCTTCCAAGTCTACAATATCTAGAACTTGATGGGTTACGAAACTTGACTAGTTTTGTCCCACAAAACTATATTGTCAAAGCACCATCTTTGAAAAGATTGGGAGCTAATGATTGTCCTAAAGTGATAAACATTCCCATTCAACAAGCCAACAATCAGCTGGAGTTAACGATACAGGTACACTTTTCTTACTCTTTTTTCCTTTTCTGGATTTTTTATTTGATTTTTCTAATTATTAAACTTTTTCATGCCATGCCCCTCCCAACCTTAAAATTGAGCTTAAAAAATATATAAAAATAGTTGTATTCGCTGTGTATAATTATCATATATCTTGTTGGTAATTATTATGCCAATCTGTGTTATATATATATTTTTATGATACCAATATGTTATTATATTAATCTAATATTTAATTTATTCTTTCCTTAATTAATTAATGATTTATTTTCATTTATGTGATGAATTACAATTAGAAAACTGGATTATCGGTATTCAAGGAATTGTTATGCAATACAAACGATCTTAGTCTCTACAATATTGGAGATCACAAAAATCTCGTCCCAGATCTTATAGATTTGGAACATTTAGACGGATTAACTTCCCTCTGTATTTACGGCTGGCAAGATGGTGAATGCTTGGTTGATATATCCCAAGCAATGATGGATTTCAAGTACAATGACCAATCTCCCAAGTGTTTCTTGCAAAATCTCAAAATTTTGAGAGTTTCTGATTGTAAAGATTTGTCAAAGATATTTCGAATGGATGATGGAATAGAATCAAACGCATATTACTTGTCAAACTTGGAAATTTTGGGGGTTTATGGATGCTCGAGTTTAGAATATGTCTTCCCACATGCTTCAGTTGGAGTTTTTTCTTCTCTACGGGAGGTTTACCTTTTTGGATTGAGAAACTTGAGGAGTATTGTTGGAGGAAACAACTTTTTGGAAGCACCAATTTTGGAAATTTTACATATCTGGAAATGTTCAGTGTTTGCAAATTTTACTTTTCCTAAAGAAGTTAAGAAGTGTGGTTCTTTAAAGGTACTTTCCTTTTCGGTTTTGTTTTCTTAATTCCTTTGTTTTATTTATTTATTTCTTTTAAAAAGAAGTTTTGTATTTCATTTTTATTAAAATCTAATTTCCTTAGAAAAGTGGAAAGTCTCTAATGCACAATTTGTCAATTCATGTGATTAAAAGTTAAAAAGAAAACCAAATATGAGAGTGCCATACTTACTTGGTTGATATTGAAAGAACTTAAAAGAATAACACTTCCATTTACTTTTATGCAGGCGTTGACCTTCCTTATGGAAGATATAGACAGTGAAGATGTCAATTTGAGTGATACGGTAAACACTCAGTTGATACAAAAATCACCAGATTTCGAATATATAACTTTGGGGAACTTTGAACAATTGTTTCAGCTTCAGGGTGGCAATATCATCTCAAGTCTAGAGAAAATGGAGCTTTTTAATGTGATTAGGTTGCGAGATATATGGAAGGGTCCCATCCAGGTTGCAACCAATCTTAGAGAAATAAGGGTTCACTGCTGCAATAACTTGACATACATCTTTCCAGAGACGCTCATTCCATATTTACCACAATTAAGCATTCTAAAGATAAAGTCATGTGTGAACTTGAAGAAAATAATTGGAAATGATGACATTTTAGAATCTTCATCATCATCACAAGGTCCTCAGTTGGAGATGAAAATGGTATTCCCTCAGTTAAAGGAAATAGAACTTGAAAATTTGTCAAAGCTCGAGAGCTTCAGCCCTATGGGTTATCATCTGGAATTCCCATGTTTACATTCGCTTGACATTAAGGAATGTTCCAAGATGATCACAAGTTTCAGTGCAGATTATTTAACATTGACTGTGCATGCTAAAACTGATCAGGTATTTATCCTCCCAATTACACTCTTTTATGTTATTCTAATATATATGAAATTGAGTAATTTTTATTTTATTTTTATGTTATTCTCAACGAAGTTTAATTTGTTATGAAATGAAGGCATCTCAGCTAAATGATACCAGTCCCTCACGGGAAGATATAATTTGGAAAAGGAGAAGACCTACCTCACTACCTCAGTATAAAGAAGAAGCTGAAGAAATTTCACCCTTTCAGTGAAAAATGTTGCAAAAATCATTCTTGTGCCTAAATCACGTCGATTGTACCAACAGTCAACACTAGTTAATTAACTAGGTAAATATGGCATGACCATTTACCCTTCTTCTCGCCTTGGTTTTTTGGTTCTTTTTATTCTTCTTTTTAGTTCTAATTGTTACTTATTTGTTGACTATGTTTTTCGAAGTCTGATCGATCGAGTTGCTTCTTTTATGGAATATCTACTCGTTCTTTATTTTTTGTACAGAGTTTGATGCATTTGCTACCTTGAAAAGCATTTTAAAACACCCATTGGTTAATTTTTGTTGCAATGAATAAATTAATTTGTTGATTTTGTTTGACAGAAATAAATGAGCATTTAAAAGCTAAAATCTTGACAGAAATATTTGGTACGTCCAAGGCATAGTTTATTTACTAAGTACTGATTTGTTCAGCTATATATCTATTCCTTTTCATTGTATTGGGCAGGATTCTATATTGACGGATTACACACTATGCCAGCCCTCTAATTTAGGGGACTGCCTCATCTCTACCGTAATGGTGGTGTTGCTAATTTGCCTGCAATCAAAGAGAAGTATAGTCAGTACAAGGTGAGTAGGTGCTCCATCGTTACGGGGCAAACATGTTTACAACAATGCTACATAATTCGCTTAAGTTTTTAATAAGAGCTTGATCTGAAGTTCAGACCTTGCTTCAAGTGATGATTGGGAATGGGCAAGTTCCATTACTGGCTATTTCAAGCTATTTACTGAAAGCATTTTAAAACATACGTTGGACAATTTACCCATTGGTTGATTTTTGTAGAAATGAATAAATTAATATGTTGATTTTTTTTGACAAAAATAAATGAGCTATATGTCTTGACAGTAATATTTGGTACGTCCCAGGCATAGTTTATTTACTAAGTACTGATTTGTTCAGCTATATGTCTGTTCTTTTTCATTGTATTGGGCAGGATTCTATATTGAGGGATTACACACTATGCCAGCCCTCTAATTTAGGGGACTGCATCATCTCTACCGTAATGTTGGTGTTGCTAATTTGCCTGCAATCAAAGAGAAATATGGTCAGTACATGGTGAGTAGGTGCTCCATCTTTACTGGGCAAACATGTTTACAACAATGCTACATAGTTCGCTTAAGTTTTTCATAAGAACTTTTCAGACCTTGCTTCAAGTGGTGAAGAGTGGGAATGGGCAAGTTCCATTACTGGCTATTTCAAGCTATTTATTGAAACCATTAATGTCTTCTCTAGTTACAAAAGTCCTACTGCAAATGTATATTTTCCTGAAATCTGTCATGTTTACATACTGTTGATTGAATTGTGCAAGATCCCAAATACTTTTCTTAGTTCATTGGCAGCAAAGATGAAAGCAAGGTTCTATCAATATTGGAGCAATGCAATTTAGCTTTGGCAGTATCATTATCTTAGGTCCCCCACCCGTAGCTCACTGAATCCCGATATTCGACAGGAATTGATTTGACACAAGATTGGTTGCAGATGCAATCAGATGGTATGTATGTGCATTATCTTTGATTTTTTTTTCACACAATATCAATTTTGATTCATTATATATCACTAAAAACAACTCGTTGGTTGAGCTTTAAGTATTATGTGGAGTCTTTGGTTCCATAGGAACCTTTTTGCATGGCAATCGAAAAATGCTTCAACCGCTCATATCCTAGCTTTTTCTGTCTCTTTTATGCAAGATTGGAATGATGTTTGACGAACTATTGATAAAGTTCAAGAGGCTGGAGCAGTTTCTGGTGTTGTCGGTTCATGCTGGTCAAAGCCGCCTATGGAATGGGTGAAGTGCAATATCAATGCCACGTTATTTAGGGAGGCTAATGCTGCAGGCTGGTCTGCTGTAGTCCGTGATGCAAAAGGGTCATGTTAATCCAATGATGGCTCCTAAAGTTGCTGAAATATACGCAGTCAAGGAGGCCTTAATTTGGGCACAGTCGAAACAATGATGTGTGTAAATTTGGAACGCTGGTTTAAAGATTATCTCCAACTTTAGTCTCATTTTCTATCTTTATATATACTTCATTTAGAGTCTTAAAAGCACTAAAAAGGTAACTCATATAATGTGAATTATTGTGAATGGAAGATTTCCATGTTATGGATCAATTAAAGAGATAGGACTTAGAATTAGGTGTATGGATTGAGATTTTAGTTATCGTTTTTCTTTTTTCTTTTAATCATTCGTTATATGTGTATTTAAGTTATTAGTGAAATATTTCCTTTCAAAAATATATATACCTATATATCAAATCTATTTATTATTTATCATCATTATAATGAATAAGAAAGTTGATTTTATAATTTTTTATATAATTTTGTCATTCACTAATTAAGTGGACTTACCTGATTTATAATATATAAATTAATTTAATATTAAATATTTAAATAATTCCATTTTTAAAGATTAATTCATACTATACTTTCAAAAAAACAAAATATTATTAGTATATTTTTATATTAAACATTTTATTTATATTTCGAATAAAATTTAATTTACTAAAATTTGATGTAAGAAAATGTTATACAACATCTAATTTAATTTATTATTGTTCAATCCATAGAAAACACCTACATCTATCGTTTATAAAAAGAATTAAAATTATATTTATAATGTTATTTAAGCTACAGATGGAAATAGAAAGATGGGATGGGATGAGAGACATGCAGACATGCATGTAGGGTTTTCACCAGGAATTAGAAGAAAAAAGGATGAGGGTTTTCACCTCACCCCGTATTTTCAACGTAGCATTGAAAGGAGAGAGACATGAAGACACAAGAAATAGAAAGATGGGATGGGATGGGATGGGATTGGTGTAGAATCTATTCAGCAAAAGGGGTGCCTTTCATACACTCTTTTCAATGTAGTTTATTATTGCAGATTCCATCATCTGAACATGTTTGGTATGGGGACATGAATTTCCGGATATTGTTTCTTGACTTCAATCAATTTTCCACGTCAATTTTGTTTCACTTTTATAATTATATATTAAAAAGTTAAAAATTTATTCTCCTACTCTTCATAAAATTAGAATTTATTTTTTTTCAAGAATTCGGTCCATATAATTTTTAGAATTTAAAATTTAAATCTAATTGTTAATGTCGCCTTAAAATTTTCGTGTCAAATTCATTAGTATGAGATATTAAAATTAAAAATACTCATTTGATGACCATGCAGTAAAAAAAATGTTGTTATAAATTTAAATTTAAAAGAATTTTTAATAATGTTAACAATTAAATTGACATTTTTAAATTAAAAAAATAAAACTAAGCTCCATAAAATAAAATTAGAAAAATTAAATTTCAAAGGTAAAAAGAGAATATAAAGATTTAGAGCATATTTTAGTCTATACAAAAATACTAAAGGCATAAAGGAGCGATGATTAAACCCTTGTTGTATCCACAGACCAAGGTTTAATTTGATTGTTATCATCTCCTCCCTAATTATAAAATGTACCAAAAATGGTTTTAAACAATTTTTTTTAGATTTCAAATATGTGAGATAAAAAAAAAGTTTTTTTTCCTATTCATCTCATGATTTTCTTTTTAATTTGTAAAAAAAAGAACTCTCTCCTTTAATTTCGGATCATGTGTCCCTTATATTAAAATCAGATTAAAAAGTTTGTTTTTTTTTTTCACTTCCCTTCTTTCGGTCGGTTTCTCCCTTTTCCTTGTTCAAAAGAAGTGTGAAATAAACAAAAGAAAACTAAAAACAAAGGCATAGCTAGGTTTTGCCTACCATTTTCTGCATGCGCATATATGCATTCAATAATTAGGGAAGAGATAAGGATTCTTGGGCTTCAACCCAATGTTATAATGTAATTCCACCATTACATTTCAACTTTTTCCTACCAAATGTATTGTAAGTAAAAAAAAAAAAGTATCAAGGGAAAACTTAGAGGTGTAGGGAGATTTACTTGTAGAATCAAGGTACTTGCAATAAATAGAGCTGGTACTAGCAATTTGGGTTTAACATAGAAGAGCACTTGCTATCATTTTGCTTCCTTTTTCATTATCAGCCCCTTTTTTCCCTTTCTTTTTGGGGTTGAAATGATTAAATTTTCTGTCCAAAGAATGATGAACTTTGTTGCCTTTTTTGAGGGACAGAAAGGTGGTTGGGGAGGGTGTTTCCTACAATTTGCTAGGGGTTAGGTCCCTTAATTTGCCAATCTACATATTGCACGTAGCATTTTCACCAATGATGGAGGAGTGGAAAAATATAAAGGAAACCCCGAAAATATCATATACCCATATCAATATTGAAGATGAGTAAGGTATGATAAACTGAAGGCTTAATAGTATTATAAGCGTTAGAACCTTTTAAAAAACTCAATTAAGTCCTTTTGACCCACTTGAAACATTTAACTAAAAAAATTAGTCAAATAAATCTTTTAACCAATATTAACCGTTAAAAATTAACTACGGTTATAATGTGACAAGTAAATCTAACTTCTGTATAATGTTTTTGCCACATAGGGTACCACGTGGTTTATTTTTTGTTGACTGTCACTAATTTCTTTCCTTTACTTTGTTGAGATGGAAATTACTTTGTTATATATTATTAAATAAACTTAATTAAGTTATTATATTTAAAAATATTCATTTGTTCACCTTCAGACAAGAAGGTGGTTCCGCTAGCAGATCCTCCGAGTGCTGAAGACGTAAACCACTTGTATCAACTCATTGACCAAGGGTTATGTTGACACCATTTTTTGGATGAAAACGGGGTCAACTTGGGTTTTGAAAACGAAAACGGGAGTCGCCACCAATCCTTTTTATGAGGTGTGATTGGGTCACCTAGAAAAAGAGTTGTTTTTAATAAATAATTTGATTTTATTAGACAACGATTTTGGTCCACGAAATTTAGAAAACGGGTTCGGGAGTCGGTTACGTACGAGGAAGGATTAGCACCCTCGTAACGCCCAGAAATTGGTACCTAGTTGATTAACTAATGTCTTGATGTCGAACATTGAAAACTTGGAAAAATTAAAAATACGATCCTTGTATTAAAATGAAATTTTTTTAAAAGGGGTATATTCCACGTTAATCGAGAAAGAAAGCATCATATCCAGTAAGTTAGGACACAATGTCTCGAATTCCCGACACGTAAAAATGCCAAAATTTTACTCATTTAAAAGACATTTTAGCCATCTCGGGTTTAAAAATGAGTTCACGACCAGTAAGTTAGGACGTATTTCCTTTTTTAAATCCCGAGATCGTTTTGAAATTTGAGTTCGAAAAATTCGTGTATTTAGATTTATCGTAAAAATCGAAACCCAGTAAGTTAGGGTACGATCCTCTCGAATCTAAACACAAAATGCCATTTATTTAAAACAAGTTTTGACATATTGAGTAAAACGAAACACGAAGTCGTAATAAGAGAATGTGAAAACAAATTACATTGTTGATATGCATGGCAAAACCATAATAAATACAAAAGTATATAAAAAAATAATACAAGCAATAGCAATCAAAATAAAATAAATAAAAGAACAAACCAACAATTCACAAAATAACAAATGTATAAGCAAATAAAAATAAAATATTCTCTTAAAATAATCATGAGAACTTAAATAAATAAGTAAATAACAATATGATTAAAATTATAAAAAATATAAAAGTACATATATATAATAAAACAATGTAAATATGTACATATATGTAAGCATATAAAAGAAAATAAAAATAAAAATATGAATACGTATATGGATTTACATATATATGGATTATAAAACATAAAAATTATATAATAATAACTATAATAAGACACCTACACTTTAAACTTAAATAAGTAAACACAAACAATAATATATTAACAATAACAAACTATAATAACAGTCATAATAATATATAATTTATCAATGTTATTAATAAAATAGCTAAAAATAATAAAACAAAGGGCTAAATCGAATTTTGAGACGAAATTTGGAGCTTAAAATGCAAATAAACGAAAAAAAGGGGTCCCGAGGGACCAAAAAATAATGCGCCCGAAGAATGGAGGGCTGATTGAGCAAATATTCCCAACCTTTAGCGCGCCATTTCGTTCAGGACCAAATTAGAATAGGCGCAAAAACCGCGGGGCCAAATTAAAAAAAATGAAAGACTTTATTATAAAACCATTAAAAAGCGGAAGGGCTAAAGGTGCAATTAGCCCTTCCGTCGAAAACACGCGGATCCTCCAGGAGCGGGTCGGGTCGGCCAACGGGTCAGATCAAAACGGCGCCGTTTTGGTGCCTGAGAAGGCTGCCCAAAACGACGTCGTTTTGGAAGCCTATTTAAACCCAGTTTTTTTTCAAAACACTTCACTTTCAGCCCTCTTTTTTAAAAAAAAATTTCCTTCTCTTAAAATCTCTCCCCTTTCCCTTTCTCAGCCCAGAATCCGGCCAGAGGACGGGCCGACCCCCGCCTTGCCGGCCGCCGGTCACCTGTCACCGGTGACGGCGCCGCCGTCCACGGTGGCCGGAAAGTTGAAAAGGTGCGTTTTTTTCCCTTTTTTTTCTTTTTTTAAACTTTTTTCAATATATATGTATAATAGTTAAAAAAAGAAAAACTAAAGAAATATATGTATGTATATAAACAGTTTGAGAATGAAGGAAAATAAAGAAAAATAAATAAATAAATAAAAGAGGAATAGATCTTATACCGAAAGCAAAGTCCTTGAATCTGTTTTTTTTTTTTACTTCTTATTTCTTGAAATCCTCTCTTTTACAATTGTTTTTTAATCGGTTTTACACCGAAAATCCCCCTTTTACATTTTACAACACATTCGGCTTTATAGCCGAAAAAAAAATCCAAGAAAATCTCTCATTGCTACTGCTTTCTTCTGCTTTGCGTGCTCCTTTTCACTTTGCAGAGACTGATGGTGGAGCAGGTGCGCGGCGATGGGACGGTGGCAGGTGGTGGCAGAGGTTAGGTGCGGCGCAACAGGGGCTAGGGTTTCTGCTGAAAAGTTTAGGTTTTGGGCCAATCGGGCCTATAGGTTTTTTTATATTATTATTGGGTTTTGTTATTTTGTTAAGTTATTTGGGTTTGGGGCGAAATGGGCTTGTACAGGTTATTCTTGTCCTTGGCTTTGCATATTGTTCCTGTTGTAATTGTAGCCACACAATAAAGGATGTAAATGTATTCCAATGGGTTAAATATTTGACTGCTATTTGTATGTTGCAGCACCAAGGTTGCGGTATTGACAGGAGCGGAAATTAGCACTGGATGTGGAATTCCTGATTATGGAAGGTTCTATCTCTTGTTTGCTTTGTTTTCAATCGGACCCAAAAATGTTATTCAACCTTTTTGTTCTTGCAATGGCAGTATTTGAAGAAATCTAGCCTCAGGCTACTTTGCCATAGGTTACAGCCTTCCATATTTTATATTTATTACAGATTAATTTAGTTTTTTTTTTTTAAATAGCAAGTAAAGAATTGTAGATCATCAAGTATTTACTCTTAAGCTATTCTTCCTTTGTGCAAATTCTCTTCATCAAGGTGACATTACTGTTGACTGCTCGTTGTCTACATGGATTATGTCGTGTTCGGGTTTAGCATATATAATTTAGATTGGGTCTAGACAAAAATTTAAACTTATTTTTTAGGTTGAATTGAGCTTGTAACTGTTTATCAAGCCTAAGATTTTAGTTAGACCTCACTCATGAATATCTCTACACGGTGTGATACTCATAAAAGAATTACTTTTTATATTTTTTAAATGTATATTCGAAAATACGAATATTTTCTCAGGTCAGAAAAATTGTATGAATAATATAATATTCCCACGTTATAAAGTTTCTTATAATAAATCAAAGTTTCTTATAATAAATCTCATAATTTTATGAGATTAATGATTATAAAACTTAGTGGGAAATCCCATAATCAGAGGAAACCATGTGATTAGCAGAATAGAATAAAAGGATTAAAATGCCATTCATATGAAAATATTTGTCGAAGGAAAGCTCCTACAAATTTCACATAGAAGACAGCCCTTCATGCTCTGTATTCCTTTTTAGTCAACTCTAACCCTAACTCATAAAATATTTTCAGGAATCTTGAGATAATTTTTAGATATCTCTGAATAATTTTCAGACATCACATGATATATATATATATATTACAATTTGAATCCTGGTATTTGAGGGCCCTTTGTATTCCTTGTTTCTTTGCTCTGCATTTTCTCATCTCTGTTTAAGATTCCCATTGCAACCGTTCTCACCATCATTTTTTCTTTTCACGAAAAATTAAAATCTGGTCTTTCCTCTGTTTTCATCTTCTTTAGTTTGATTTCCAGTCTCCTCCTTTTAACAGGAAAAGGAAGAAGCTACCTCCTATTTTCCTTTTCTCCACTCCCACTCCCAGTCTCTTTTCTTTTCTTTTCTTTTATTTGCCCCACCCCCCCCCCAAAAAAAAAGACCAGCTTTTAGTTGAAGTAGCAGCAGCTCATGAAGACTGATGATTGAACGTAATGGAGGTAAGTTTGGAGACACGAATCTCTTCCTTATTCTCATTAGTACTGCTTTTGTTTTAGCCATTAAACTCAATTCCTTATTTGTTGGATCCTATTTCCAGTTTAATCACATTTAGCTTTAATAAATAAAATATAAATAATCTATCAAAGCCTCACTTGAGATCCCTTAAACGACCCATTACCAAAATAAGAATTAGTATTAAATTCAAAAAAGGGATAATTCATCAAAGGCCCTTATACTTTAGGGTTTGTTCTAATGTGACCCCTAAACTTTCAAAATGTCCAATTAAGCCTCTGTACTTTATTTTCGTTTACTATAGTGGTCTTTGAAATGTTCAATATGGTATCTGAACTATTGATTTGTATATTATTATGATACATAGAGTCAACACCCGTGGTAATTACTAAACCAACACATGAATTTTTTTTTTCAAATCATCAATTTCACATGGATAATATAATATTATATGAAGAGATAAATAATAAATAAAAAATGGTAGTCGAAATGAAGTTATTCAACCTCTCATTCAAGTTCAATAAGAAGTAAGGGACATAATTTTTGAAAAATTTTGGCTTGTATAAATTTTGAAAATATTTGGAAAATTCTAGGGTATTTAAAAAGTTGAAGAAATTTTAAGTTAAAGTTCGATGGTTTTTGTAAAGTTGAACTCATGTTGTTTAGGTTTAGTTATTTACTTTTTGTTTTATTTATTTTTGTCACATAATGTTGTATCATCTACATAGAATCGGAGATTTAGAACAAAATTTACATATTGAATTCTCATTAGTTAGTTTAGCATTTGCTAAGGTCTAAAGGTTTTAATTTTAGGTACCATAATAATACACAGATTGATATATTAGGTACTATGTTAAACACTTCCAAAGTATAAGTACCACATTGTATATTTTATGAATGTACAGGTACCAAATGATACACAAATTGATAGTTCGAATACCACATTAGACATTTTAAAGTGTGGCCGACAGCCAGCTATGCCCACCGACGAAGTCTTTCACTTATTGTCTATAATTTTGATGTTTAATGAAATTATTTAATGAGACAAATAGATAAATTTAAAATAAATATATTAAACTAATTAATTTTAAATTAAAATTATTAATCATAGTAATTAAAGTAGTTAATTTATAACCCATATCATTAATTAAAGTAATTTAAAATAAATAAATAATTAATCATAGTAATTAAAATAAATAAAAGCAATTTAAATTAATCATAGATAAATTTAAAATAAATATATTAAAGTAATTAATTTTAAATTAAAATTTTTAATCATAGTAATTAAAGTAGTTAATTTATAACCCATATCATTAATTAAAGTAATTTAAAATTTTATTTAAATAAAAATAAAAATTTTAAAATTTTAATTTAAAATAATTTATTTTAATTTTAAAATTATATAATATATCTGAATTAGCCACGTGAGGCTTAGGACTAAAATGTTTAAGTACTAAGAATGTTTGATGTATCAAAATGAGAAAAAGTAGTAGTTTAGACATTAAAATAAATATTAAATCATTTATCTTCAATTATATATATTTTTCCCTCAGAATAACTCAGTTAAGGTCAGATATGGAGCAATTGACTACTAAGACAGACGTAGAAAGGAAACATCTAAAGTATTGGAGTAGTGGGAAGTCTGTATTTACTTTCAAAGGGCTAAAACATAATTAATTTATCATTTTTCAAACGAATTAATTATGGATTTATCCCTTTGCTTAGCCAATTAATACTACGCACCCAATTCTTCGTAAATTTATTTTTGATCACTTAACTATGAAAAGTTATAAAAATAGTATTTTTTTTGTTCACCTAACTATGAAAAGTTACAAAATGGTTACCTAACTATTCAATTATGTCTTTTTTAGGTCACCAGTTGGTTAACGGTGACAGCTTTTAAAATTGGCATAATAGCAACTTGAATCCTCAACATATATAAATTATGTGAATTCAGTCTTGATTCTAAAAAAAAAGTTAATCCTCAATATTTATACATTATGTAAATTAGTCTTTTTTTTTACAGTTTTGCTTTTCTTTGTGACCCTTTCACCTAAAATGTTAAAAAAACAAATTTATCAACTATACAAAAAATAAAAACACCCAAAAATCTAAGATAATAATTTTCATATTTTCTCATTCTTTTAAAATTAACCCTCAATATCATAAAGAAAAACAAAATTGAAAAAAAAAGACCAAATTACATAATGTGTAAATGTTGAGGGTTCAATTATTTAGTATCAAAACTAAATTGACATAATTTATAAATGTTAAAGATTAAATTTGCTATTATGTCAAATTTAAAATATACTACCATTAACTAATTGGTGATTGAAAAACTGTTTTGCAACTTTTCATAGTTGGGTGACAAAAAAAATTACTAATAGTTGGATAATGTAATTTAGTAAAAAAAAAAACCAAATTGATTAATAATTTCAATTAGGATATTGTTTTTAGGTACTTTATTAACTTGGACAAATTTTTATGATTTTGTTCTAAAAGCCAATAACACAATGTGACATGGCAGCCCGAAATTACAATATATGGCAAACATTATTTAAAAATGTAAATTTTTAAGAATCCTATAAAGTATTGTTAAATTAAATAATAAAATATGATCATCAATATATATCTGTCACACTTTTTTTTTTTTTTGGGAGTAAATACTTTTGTTCACAGCTTCAACGACTCTGCTTTCAGATTTAGAATTGGAGCATTTTCTTTGAAGCAAGGAGCGCGCCTTCTAAACATCACATTATAGTATATCTTCATCATAATCTTAAGGGGTAACTCTCAACCTTTTCATAATTATTCTCAACTGTATTCTCTACCATTTTGCTTAGGCTTAGCAGATTTGTTATGTGAATTCAGATTAACAGCAATGGGTTCGGAGTGGGGTCTCAGTGCTGCTTCTGGTTTGGTGGCACCATTGTTCGTAGACTATTTAGTGAAGCCAATCGAACGTCGTATTCGTTACTTATTTCGTTTTCATAAGATAGTTCAAGAGCTGCACCAAAACCAACAAGATTTGGCTGCAAAAGAAACTCAAGTGAAAGACGACGTTGAGGAGGCTAAATTGCAGATTCGAACTCAAGTGATCTACGACCAAGTTGATGAATGGCCGACAAAGGCAGAAAATGCCCTAAAGGATGTAAAAGTTTTGGACTCTGAAATTGAAGAAAATAAGAGATGCTTCTGTCTGTGTCCTAATTGGTGTTGGCGATATCAATTAAGTCAGGAGATTGAGAATAAAACATTGGAAATAGCTGATCTCGTAAAAAAATCCGAATTTAAACGAGTCGGCCATCGTGCAAAGCTTCCTAGCTTAGATTTGGTCACATCTAAGGATAATGTGGATTTAAAATCTTCAGGTGCTGCTTTCAATAAGATCATGGAGGCATTGAAGGATGATATAGTAAAAAAAATAGGGGTGTGGGGGATGGGAGGAGTGGGCAAAACCACCTTAGTCAGAAACGTGAGTGGTAAAGTCAGAGGATTTGATCGAGTTATAATGGTCACTGTGTCCGAAACTGTAGACATTGAAAAAATACAAAACAAAATTGCAGATGACTTAGACTTGAAATTTGGCAAGAACACTGAAGGCGGCAAAGCAACAGAGTTGTGGAGTAGATTGAGTAATGGAAAGTTTCTCGTAATCATCGATGATCTATGGAAGGAGTGGAATGATGATGGGGATTTGAGAAAGATAGGTATTCCATTGGTTAAAGATGAAAAGGGTTGCAAAATCATCTTGACAACACGCAACTATAATGTTTGTCAACATATGGAATGTGAGGAGACAATTCAACTGAAGGTTTTGGAAGATGGTGAAGCATGGACTCTGTTCGAAATGAATGCAGGTATCAAGAAAGCTGATTCGCGTGTTATTGGGGAGGCTAAGAAAATTGCAAAAGAATGCAAGGGCTTACCTTTAGCCATTGTAACACTAGCAAAGGCTTTAAAAGGTAAAGCTCTTGATAGGTGGAAAGATGCACGAAAAAAACTTGAAAGAAGTGGATTAATGGAGATTCCAAGCATTCAAACAGAGAGAGAGAAAAATGCCTACATTTCTCTTAAGATCAGTTATGAGCATTTGAAGGACAAGATGTCCCAAACATGTTTCTTACTCTGTGCATTATATCCTGAAGATGACTTAATTAATGTGGAAGACTTGATGCGATATGCTTAGGGTTTGAACTTATATGATAAGGTTAACTCTATTGAATAAATGAGAATTCAAGTCTTGAAAGTCATCGATTACCTCAAAGATTCTTGCTTGCTAGAAGATGGAGATGTTGGAAGGTATGATACATTTTCAAACTATACATGCTTATCCCTTTTCATTAATTGGTATTTGGGTATACCAAGACTTAGAATTCTAAATAGAGTTTTCTTGCTAAGTAGGCAAGCTTAACCAAACTAAAAAAATTTTAAATTACTAATGTACTTTTTTATTACTAAATTGTCACATGTAATTTTTTTAAATATTTTATTATATTTTTATAAGACACTTGTTAACCACTCGATTCTATTTGTAAAATCTAAAAACTTCACCTGCCGCTTACCAAATAATTTTCTTTATAATATTAACATATAAGAAATTTAAATATTTTAATGATATATAAAACATAAACCTACATGTCTTATTTAACTTTAAAGACTAAAACTAAGAAATAGCCTTTTGTATCTTTTGATTAAGATATATATATATAAAAAAAAGCTAAATTTCATATTTTTGTTTTATTAGTTCTTTTTGTAGTTTCTTTATATTTTCATCTCCTAAAAATTGTATTATAATAATAAAATGCTATTTACTTTTATTTTGGCTTCATCAGGTTTGTTAAGCAAGCTGAAGGTTTTAGAAGGTATGATGCTTAAATTCCAAGGCAAAGCTATATATATATCTCGTTTAAACTATCACTTTCTTGAGTTGGTATTTGCGTATATTAAAAGTTTGTTTTAGGGAAAATATGTTTTTTATACAAAGTAAGATTATTTTTATAAAAATGTTTTTATAAAAATATTAAAAATACTTATTTGTATTTAAATATTAAGCAAATATATTTTATTATTAGGAAAATATAAAATATTTTTTATAAAAATACTAAATTATTAATCTCAAATAATATAATTTTTATTATTAAACATACATATTTATATTTAATCATATAATAAATTATTAATATAATTGATTTTAGTAAAATTATTTAATACTAAGTTTTATTTTAATGATAAAAATTAGCATTAATAATAATTTTAAAATTTAAGTAATGTTCTTAATATTTTATTGAAAAATAATAATATTTTGATAATAAATATATTACAATCTATAAATATTTAGTAATACATATTTTATATTATAAAATATGATTATTTTAATAAAATAAATATGAATGTTAATTTAAATCCTATTTCATTTCATTTAATCATTGTTGTCTCCCCCTTCCCCCAATATATAACTTCAAAATAAGTTTTAATTAGATATTTGTTATTATTAAATCTTTATTATTAAAAGTGTTTATAGTTTGAGTTAGGCTAAGTTCGGATTTGGTTTATCTATGATATTAGTAGTTTTATATTTGCCCAAGCCAAGCTAAGATTAGCCTAAAATATAGGTCTAAAATTTTACTCAAATCTATCCATGTTTACAAATATCTAACTAATGCTCATTCTAGGTTACCGATAATATTTAATATTTAATATTCTAGATCTTTTTATTAGTAAAATTTTAAACATAGATAACTTAACATATTTTAATATTTTCGTAGTATTATATTATTATATATTCTATTTTATGTGATTTACATTATATAATATATAAAAATAAAATAAAATTATATTACAAAAGTATAAAATTAGATGGGATCGAGCCTTGAATGATGAAGTTCAGGCCCAACCTATATTTTAAATAGGTCTATTTGTTTCTCAAACCTATATATTGGGCGAGCTTTTAGGCTTGTGGAATAAAATTGGATAGGTATCCCGGCCCTTAAATAGTAAAATGCTTATTATAATATATTATTTATTACAAAATATTATCTTATTAAAAATAATTTTTGATTTTAAAAAAATGTGTTTCCATAATGTTTTGTATCAAATATAATTTATCTTGGGTTTATTTCACTGAAAAATGATTTTAGAAAGAAAATTCAAATAAAAAATATTTTATGCAAAATTATTTAAATACTAAAAAATATCAATTTTTTCAGAAAATCAATCCATTTTTCTCAAAGTTGTTTTAAGACAAACACAACTTAAAAGGATGAATGATATATACATACTAGATAGAGTTCTCTTGCTAAGTTCACAAGCTTAGCCAAACTCGAGCAATTTTAGACTCTCCATTTCTTGAACTTGAAAAATATCATTTGTTTATAAATAATTGGGATTTTGTCACTCCCGTAGGTGAAAGAAAATATTTTATTTTAAAAATATATTATAAATTTATTTTAGTAAATAATTATTGGTGGATGGATATGAGATTTTTATATAAATTTATTCGTCGTGTTTGATTCCCAAATGATGTTATTTAGCTATTATACTTTCATTTTGAAGAGTATATAAAAGTATAACAAGATAAAAATATTTTTATAAAAATATTAATTATCTATTAAAATATTAACATATAAAAATATTCGAAATATTTTAATGATAAATAAAACATAAATCCAGAAGTCTACTTTAACTTTAGTCTTACATTCAGTAAATCTTACTCATAAACATACAAAAAAGAAAAAGAAAAAGGTTTAGGTATTAAATTATGAAAAGTGTTTGGAAAAAATGACAAGTTAAATACCAAATATTATATTAAGTCTAATTCATATAATGTAAAATTTGATTAAGATGTATACTATAGTTAAATTTGATAGTTTCCTCCACCTCTTTGTTTTATTAAAATTTTTCTTCCTATTGTTCCTTTTTCTACATTCTTTTTTATCTTTTATTCTTCTTAAAATTGTATAATAATAAAATATTATTCAATGCATCCTCTTTTATTTTGGCTTGATTAGGTACGTTAAGTTACATGATATAGTTCGTGATGTTACTCTATGGATTGCTTCAGAAGAAGAAAGTAGTTTTATGATCAATTCTAGATTGGAAACACTAAATAAAAGCTCAGAATCTAGTAAAGCAATCTCATTATTGGGCAGTGAAAAGAAAAAATTTCCTGATAGATTGATGCATTCAAAGCTTGAGATCCTATTGCTCAATAACTGCGATATACAAGGTACATGTTTTTTAGGAATGACAGAACTAAAAGTTTTAAATCTTACAGCTGTATATGGTACGGGGGTTATTTCCTTGTATGCTCTTACGTTCCTACCAAAACTCCGTGCTCTGCATTTGGACAATTTTGCGCACTATTCGTTTCTTGGAAACCTAACAACACTTGAGATCCTGAGTTTACATGGTTGGGTGTACGAGGATCTTGCAGATGAATTAGAGATGTTAGAAAATCTAAAGATATTGGATCTAATCAATTGTGCGTGTTCTGGGAGATTTCAATCTAAAGTTATTCGAAGGTTGTCTCAGTTAGAGGAGTTGTATCTACCAAGATCGGGTATAAGTAATGATATCTTTCTCGAGATAAAATTTTTGACCAAATTAAGGAGACTATCAGTTGAGGTACATTCTCTACATTGTCCACTAGACTTCGAGTTTCCTGAATTAGAAAATTACAAAATTCGCATAAACTGTTTTAGTATAAATTTTGGTTACTGAGAAATGTCCGGTTTTGGTTATACTATTGACACAACAAGATCCTTGAAAATTGAGGAAGTGTTTCCTTACAATGCATTTTCCCAAGTACTTGGGAATTTAGAGTCTCTTGAAGTGTCAAAAATCAAGGATGAGTATGTAGAATGCTTGACTAATAAAACACTACCAAAGGTGTCGGTATCAATGATCTTACGAAATCTAAAACTAGTGAGAATCGATTACTGCAAGAATCTAAAAGTGGTATTTCAAATGGAGGAGGTGGAGGAAAATGAAGCTCCACTCCTTTCAAATTTGAAGATTTTACGTCTTCAAAGGTTGCCAGATTTGAGTTGCATATGGGAATTGCCAACCCAACATGTAAGACTTGAAAGCTTAGTTGAATTGACTATACTACACTGCCCACGTTTGAAATCACTCTTTTCACTTTCTCTTGCTCAAAGTCTCGTACTCTTGGAAAAACTTGAGATAATCTATTGTCCTGAGTTGAAGCAAACAGTGACAGAATTAGAAGGTGACAAGGGAGAAATATCACATACTATCAATTCTCATACTTCTTTGTCCTTCCCAAAGTTAACAAAACTCTACATATCTACTTGTGATGGTTTGGAGTATATTTTTCCGACCCAACATGTAAGACTTGAAAGCTTAGTTGTTTTGACTATAAAAAAGTTCCCACGTTTGAAATCACTCTTTTCACTTTCTCTTGCTCAAAGTCTAGTACAATTGAAACGTCTTGACATAAGCTACTGTGATGAAATGAAGCAAATAGTGACAGAATTGGAAGGCGACGAGGGAGAAATATCACCAACCATCAATTCTCATAATTCTTTGTGCTTCCCAGAGTTAGGAGACGTCAGCATATCAAATTGTTATGGTTTGGAGTATATTTTTCCAACGTCGATGTCACCACAAGGGCTTCAGGGTTTGACTCTTAACGTAGAGGCTTGCTCTCAATTAAAACAAGTGTTTAGAGTTGCCAAAGACAGGGTGGGAAATGACAGTATGCTCCAACACCAGCAATTCTTGAGATCGTTATCGTCCTTTTCAGTGAAAAGATGCCCTCTATTAACTGATTTGGTTGTTCATTTAGAAGCTAAGAAAGCTTCCATAAAGGTACGTTCTTTTTCTCCCTTACAAATTATACATTATTGAATTTTATTTATTTATAACTTTTCATAACTCAGTTTTCATATTGATTTTACAGCAAAATGTTTAAGATATTTTAACCATACTACAATTGGCACTGCTATGTGTATGGAAGTAAATAATATAAAAATAATATTTATTGGTGGTTCAAAAATATCATTAGCTCTTTTTTTTTCTTTTCTTTTTTTACATAAAAACAATTAGGACATTAACAACTTTGATAATATATATTAATTTACAACTTTATTATAATTTTACTGAGTTTTTCTTCATTATAAAATATCTTTCTTTTCTTTTTCAATCTCATTCTTTTAACTTTTGCTAAAAGCAGGGTTAAAATATAAAACAAAATTAATCATATCCATATGCAGAGTGGAGCAGCCTGAAATTTTTTAGTAGAATTAATTATATATTTTTATGATAATAAAAGTAAAATTTTATTAATTTAGTAGTTTATATCTTTATAATTTTTAAAGAATTAAATCAAATTTTATTATTTTTGGAGTTAAAGTATAATTTTACCGTTAATAATTTAAAATTTTATAAATTATAATGACTCTAAATTAAAAAATTACTATTTTAGAGGGTCATGGCACCGAATCTCTACTACACTATGCCATTGATATGCACAATTATAGGTTTATTTGTAATCAACAAATGCATTTTTTTTACTACACAAATGAATTGTTTTCTAGTTTCTTACTTAATACAAATTAAAGAAACCATGTAGATGTAACATTTTCATTAACTGTCTATTTTTTTTTTTATTTCCAGCCTTCCAAGTAATTAAAGTAGGTAATTTATGAGTTTGATTACTTTGAGTTGTTTGCCATTTGTTTAATTCTGCATTAATGGTATTTACCGTAGATAACAATATTGATTTAAAAGAAATTTTAACTATTTATGTTTGTATGTCAATTATTGATTGCTAATTGATATATAAAATGTGTTTTAATGATGATGTGAATTACAATTAGGGTGTTCGACTATCAGCATTCAAGGAATCATTCAAAACTTCAAAACAACTTGAACTTAGAGAAATTCAGGATCTTGAATGCTTGGTTGATACAACAAAGAATGGGCCAACTTCAGCATTCACTCATTTGGAGACATTATTTATGGAAGATATGGATGGGTTGGAAGCCTTATGCAAGGGTCAGCCTCCACAAGGTTTCCTCAAAAACTTGAAACATCTGGAAGTTGGAGAATGTTGTAAGTTGCAAGTGGTGGGTGAGCTCCTTCATGACGGAGAAGAAAATCAAGACACCCACTTTCAAATTTACAATCTTTGACGCTGTACCAATTACCAGCATTGAGATGGATATTCAAAGGCTCACCCCATTCTTTCACCCTCCAAAGTCTTAAGGTTGTAGCCATAAATGGATGCGGAAAATTGAAATCCCTTTTTTCACCTTCCCTTATTCAAAGCCTAGTGCTTTTAGAACAACTCAAGATACAACACTGCAACGAATTGGAAACTCTTTTCAATGATGGTGAAATAGAACCGAAGACTTCTTCCCTTCCTCTCCGCTTGCCCAAATTGAGGACTCTTTTCATCAGAGCGTGTTCAAAACTGGAATATGTAGTGCCAATCCCTTTGGCTCAAGGTCTTCCTGCTCTTGCATCGCTTTCGGTTTCTTCTTGTGGTGCATTAAAGCAAGTATTCGGCATGCCATATGAACAAAATGGAGTTGAACACCATAGTAGTCTGCTTCTTCCAAGTCTACAAGATCTAGAACTTGATTGGTTACGAAACTTGACTAGTTTTGTCCCACAAAACTATATTGTCAAAGCACCATCTTTGAAAAGCGTAAAAGCTAATGTTTGTTCTAAAGTGATAAACTTTCCCATTCAACAAGCCAACAATCAGCTGGAGTTAACGTTAAAGGTACACTTTTCTTACTCTTTTTTCTTTTCTGGATTTTTTATTTGATTTTTCTAATTATTAAACTTTTTTATACCATGCCCCTCCTAACCAGCCTAAAATAGAGCCTGGTGATAGTTATAAATGGTATCGTGGTGATAGTTGTATTTTCTGTGTATAATTATCATATATCCTTGTGATAATTGTTATGCCAAATCTGTTATTATATATATTTTCTCTATGATACCAACACGTTAGTATATTAATTTAATATTTAATTTTTTTTCTTGTGATTTTATTAATAATTGATTTGTTTTCATTTATGTGATTAATTACGACTAGGAGACTGGATTATCCGCATTCAAAGAATTATTATGCAATACAAAAGATCTTGTTCTCCACAATATTGGAGATCACAAAAATCTCGTCCCAGATCTTGTAGATCTGGAACATCTAGACGGATTAACTTCCATCTCTATTAACAAATGGAGCAGTGGTGAATGCTTGGTTGATGCATCACAAATAATGATGAATTTCAAATGCAATGGCCAACCTCCCAAGTGTTTCTTGCAGAATCTCAAAATTTTGAGAGTTGTTGACTGTGAAAAAATTTCAGAGATATTTCGAATCGATGATGGAATAGAATCAAATGCACGTTACTTGCCAAACTTGAAATTTGTGGAGATTAGAGAATGTCCAAGTTTGGAATATTTCTTCCCACATACTTCAATTGGAGGTTTTTCTCATCTAGAGGAGATAAAACTTGTTGGATTGAGAACCTTGAAGAGTATTGTAGGAGAAAACAACTTTTTGGAAGCACCAACTTTGAAAATTTTATACATCCGAGGATGTTCAGCGTTTACAAATTTTACCTTTCATAAAGAATTTAAAAAGTGTGTTTTCTTGAAGGTACGTCCCCTTTCACTTTTTTTTTCTTAATTCCTTTGTTTTGTTCTTCAAAAAGAAGTTAACAAGTTTCTAAACTTGTATTTCTTATCCATTTGGATTTTTATTAAAATCCAATTTCCTTAGAAAAGTGGAAAGTCTCTCATGCACACTTTTACATCAGTTCATGTAATTAAAAGTTAAAAAGAAAACCAAATATGAGAGTGCCATACTTGGTTGATTTTGAAAGAACTTAAAAGAATAACACTTCCCTTTACTTTTATGCAGGAGTTGTTCTTCTCTATGGAAGATACAGGCAGTGAAGATGTCAATTTGTGTGATATGGTAAACACTCAGTTGAGACAAAAATCACCAGATTTCGAATATGTAACTTTGGGGAACTTTGAACAATTGTTTCAGCTTCAGGGTGGCAATATCATCTCAAGTCTAGAGAAAATGGAGCTTTTTAATGTAATTAGGTTGCAAGATATATGGAAGGGTCCCATCCATGTTGCTACCAATCTTAGAGAACTAAGGGTTCGCCACTGCAATAATTTGACAGACATCTTTCCAGTTATGTTCATTCCACATTTACCACAATTAAGCATCCTAAACATAGCGTCATGTGAGAACTTGAAGCAAATAATTGGAAATGATGACATTTTAGCATCTTCATCATCATCACAAGGTCCTCAGTTGGAGATGAAAATGGTATTCCCTCAGTTAAAGAAAATAGAACTTGAAAATTTGTCAAAGCTCGAGAGCTTCAACCCTGTAGGTTATCATCTGGAAATCCCATGTTTGCATTCGCTTGACATTAAGAAATGTTCCAAGATGATCACAAGTTTCAGTGCAGATTATTTAACATTGACTGTGCATGCTAAAACTGATCAGGTATTTATCGTCCCAACACTCTTTTACTTGAGTTTTTCCACTATTGTTTCTAATATATATGAAATTGAGTAATTTTCATTTTATTTTTATGTTATTCTCAACGAAGTTTAATTTGTTATGAAATGAAGGCATCTCAGCTAAATGATATTAGTCCCTCACGGGAAGATATAATCTGGGAAAGGAGAAGACCTACCTTACTACCTCAGTATAAAGAAGCTAAAGAAATTTCACCCTTTCAGTGAAAAATGTTGCAGAAATCATTCTTGAGCCTAAACCACGTCGACTGTACCAACAGTCTACACTAGTTAATTAACTAGGTAAATATGGCATGACCATTTACTAGCCTTAGTTTTTTTTTTTAGTTCTAATTATTACTTATTTATTATAGACAATGTATACTTATATGTTGATTATGTTTTCCAATGCATATTATGGGATTTGGACCCGCACTAATTGAATTAATAAAATCTTATATGTAGGAGATGAGGGTAACACAGTTCGGTCTCGTGCCGAACAGGTGTCTGACAAAAGGTTTAATCACCACTACATATTCATTATTTGTATATCTATACTATTATTTAAGCGTTTGATTGAGTTGGTGTCATAAGTCACCCCGGCACCAACTCGATTAGGGAAATTATGAAATTATATTTTCGTAATTAAAATAAGCTATATTATTTGAGGGTACTTTTATTTATTTTATTTTATTTTAAATAAAAAGAATTAAATGCATATAATAAGATTTGAACTCTCGCCAATTAAATTAATAAAATATTAAAGCCACCACTTAACCAAAGCTTCATTTTGATGTTTTTATATTTTCTTATTTTGATATGCACAATGTACTACTTTTAACAGCTGTATATATTAATATGTTGTTAATTGAGTTAGTATCACAAGTTAACTCGATACCAACACAAGATTGATGATAACACCGTGACAAACAATTTTACTCAATAATATTGTTGATTAAGTTAGTGTCCCAATTTAAAAATTTAATCAAATGGTGACATATAATTCATGTGGCAATCTACATGTATGTCATGTTAGTAAAGTTAAAAAAACTTTAACTTTTTTATCATTTTAAGGTGATTTGACAAAAAAATTGTAAATTTAAAAGTTAAATAAAACAAAAATAAATTAATTAACAATTAAAATAATCTTTTTATAAAGTTGTAACTTCATAATAATCATTATGCCTAAATCTAACTATTCAACAGGAATTAGACGAAAAAAGGATGAGGGTTTTCACCTCACCCCGTATTTTCAACGTAGCATTGACAGGAGAGAGACATGCAGACATGAGAAATAGAAAAATGGGATGGGATGAGATTGGTGTAGAATCTATTCAGCAAAAGGGGTGCCTTTCATACACTCTTTTCAATGTAGCTTATTATTGCAGATTCCATCAACTGAACATGGTTGGTATGGGGACATGAATTTCCGGATATTGTTTCTCGACTTCAATCAATTTTCCACGTCAACATTGCCTCAATTTATCCTCCCAATTCATTTCTCATTTTCTTGTCAATTTCTTTTTGTTTCATTTGAAATTTAGTCCCATTTTAACTTTTAAGTTATAATTATATATTAAAAAAGTTAAAATTTATTCTCGTATTCTTCATAAATTTGGAATTTAATTTTTTTTCAAGAATTCGGTCCATATAATTTTTAGAATTTAAAATTTAAATCCAATTGTTAATGCCGCCTTAAAATTTTCATGTTAAATTCATTGGTATGAGATATTAAAATTAAAAAATACTCACTTAGTGACCGTGTAGTAAAAAAGGATTGTTATAAATCTAAATTTAAAAGAATTTTTAATAATGTTAACAATTAGATTAATATTTTTAAACTAAAAAAAATAAAACTAAACTCCATGAAATAAAAATAAGAAGATTAAATTTCAAAGGTAAAAAAAGAATATAAAGATTTAGAGCATATTTTAGTCTATGCCAAAATACTAAAAGGCATAAAGGAGCAATGATTAAACCCTTGTTGTATCCACAGACCAAGGTTTAAATTCAATCGTTACCATTCCCTCCCTAATTATAATATGTACTAAAAATGGTTTAAAATATTTTTCAAAATTTTCAAATATGTGAAATAAAAAAAAAGTTTTTTTCCCTATTCATCTCATGATTTTTTTTTTAATTTGTAAAAAGGAAATCCTTTTAAGATTTCACCTTAACTTCGGATCATGTCCCTTATATTAAAACCAGATTAAACAGGTTTGTTTTTTTCACTTCCTTCTTTCGGTCAGTTTCTCCCTTTTCCTTATTCAAAAGAATTGCGAAATAAACAAAAGAAAACTAAAAACAAAGGAATAGCTAGGTTTTGCCTACCATTATATGCATGCGCATGTAGGCATTCAATAATTAGGGACGGGATAAGATTCTTGGGTTTCAACCCAATGCTATAATGTAATTCCACCATTACATTTCAACTTTTTCCTATCTAATGGATTGTCAGTAAGAAAATAAAGGTATTAAAGGAAAACTTAGAGGTGTAGGGAGATTTCCTTGTAGAATAAAGTTACCTGCAATGAATAGAGGTACTAGCAATTTGGGGTAGACATAGAGGAGCACTTGCTATCATTTTGCTTCATTTTTCATCATCAACCCATTTTTTTCCCTTCTTTTTGGGGTTGAAATGAATAACTTTTCTGTCCAAAGAATGATGAACTTTGTTGATAATTTTACTTTCCTTTTCATCATCTCAAATCAAGTTGTTGCCTTTTAGCTCTCTTTTGAGGGACAGAGAGGGGATTGGGGAGGGGTTCTCCTACAATTTGCTAGGGGTTAGGTCCCTTAAGTTGCCAATGTACATATTGCACCTCGCATTTTCACTAATGATCGTGGAGTGGAAAAATACAAAGGAACCTTCAAAAAATATCATAAACCCATATAATTTTTTTATTATCTTTTTAGTAAATAAATGAGATTATCATTATTGCCGAATATGATAGAGAAATAAAAAAGAGCAGGGGGCTATGTGATAAACTAAAAGTTTAATTATATTATAATCCCTCGAATTTAAAAAAAAAATCAATTAATTTTTTTTTGAAGTTTTTAGATTCAATTGAGCCATTAAATTTAAAAAAAAAAACTAATCAAATAAACTCATGTGATGATGGGGCAGTTAGGTTTAACTTCTTTATTTTGTTTTTGCCACGTTGAGTGCCACGTGGTTTATCTTTTGTTGACGTCATCAATTTATTTTCTTTTCCTTTATTGAGGTGGAAATTGTCTTGTTATATATTATTAAATAAACTTAATTAAGTTATTACTTTTGTTGCGGAAAGGATCGATTCGAGAACTCCGATATGACTACAAGTAAATTGACCGGAACGAAAAATAAAGTGAACACAAGGATTTACGTGGTTCGGCTTTAATGCCTACGTCCACGGGCAGAGGCGAAAAGAAATTTCACTATAACAAGATGAAGATTACAAGTGTTTTACACTCAAGACACAACCCGAGAACCTCACAACTCTCAACCCCTATAGAAAACCCGAAAGCTAAAATCCTAGCTTTCAAAGAACAAGCTTTGCTCTCTCTTGGTTTGGGATGATCAATATGGCTAATGAACCTCTCTATTTATAAGAGAGTTCAAGGACATAATTGTCCAAAACTTTGGCAAAGATTTGTGGTTGAAAATGGACACCAACAACCATCCACTAATCCACTACCACCAACAACCCACTACCAACAACAACAATCCACTACCAATTTTAAGCCATTTCTTAACAAATCTCCACCTTGGCTTGAAATTTACCAAGCTGAACATCATAGTGAATTCCTCGAACTGGATCACCTCTTCCAAACGCCTCTCTGGCGCTAATCAATCCCGAATACCTATCAAGTCCAAGCAATGCTTGAACTTATATGCAGGGATCACCTTAGTTAACATATCTGCAGGATTCTTTTCGGTAGCAACCTTGCTGATAACAATGTCACCTTGCGTAACATGTTCCCGAACAAAATGATATCTGACATCAATGTGTTTGGTCCGTTCATGAAACATCTGATTTTTAGTCAGATGTATGGCACTCTGGCTATCGCAAAATACAACAGTGAAATCCTGTTGTAAACCCAAACTGCTTACTAGACCTTTCATCCACAATGCTTCTTTCACTGCTTCTGCTAACGCCATATATTCCGCCTCAGTCGTAGATAAGGCTACGGTAGACTGTAACACAGCTTTCCAACTAATGGCTCCTCCAGAATAAGTGAAAACATAACCCGTCAGAGATCTTCTTTTGTCCAGATCTCCAGCATAATCAGAGTCCACATAGCCCGTGACACTGCTAGTGCAGTCACTCTGATCATATACCAAGCATAAATCTGCAGAACCTCTCAAGTACCTGAGAATCCATTTCACGGCCTGCCAGTGTTCCTTGCCAGGACAACTCATGTATCTGCTGACCACACTAACTGCATGTGAAATGTCTGGACGAGTGCAAACCATTGCATACATCACGCTTCCAACTGCACTCGAGTATGGAATGTGAGACATTTGCTGCTTTTCTTCATCAGATTGTGGTGACAACTCTGCAGAGAGTTTGAAATGTGGTGCCAACGGAGTACTCACAGTTTTCGCTTTATCCATGCCGAAGCGTTGAAGAACCTTTTCAATGTAGTTCTTCTGCGACACACGAAGCTTGCCCGCCTTGCGATCTCTGTGAATATCCATGCCCAAAATTTTCTTGGCAGCACCCAGATCCTTCATCTCGAACTCACCACTCAACTGCGACTTTAACTTGTTGATTTCCGACATGTTTTTGGAAGCAATTAACATGTCATCAACATACAGCAACAAATAAATGTGCGAACCATCTGAGAGCTTCCGATGATAGACACAAGCATCATAGTCACATCTTGTGTAACCATGCTGAATCATGAAGCTATCAAACCGCTTGTACCACTGCCTTGGGGATTGTTTCAATCCATATAAAGACTTCTTTAATAGACAGACATGGTCTTCTTTACCAGGAACTGTAAAACCCTCTGGTTGACGCATGTAGATTGTTTCCTCGAGCTCACCATGCAAGAACGCCGTTTTTACGTCAAGCTGCTCAAGTTCTAGATCAGACTTGGCCACCATGGCAAGTAATACACGAATGGAAGAATGCTTTACGACTGGGGAGAAAACTTCATTGTAGTCAATCCCCTCTTTCTGAGTGAAGCCTTTAGCAACCAATCGTGCCTTGAATCTAGTTGCTTCAACCCCTAGGATGCCTTCCTTTTTCTTGAAGACCCATTTGCAACCAACTATCTTCTGGTTACTTGGCGGCTTAACCAACTCCCAAGTATGGTTCTTGTGAAGAGATTCTATCTCCTCACTCATAGCAATTGCCCACTGTGCCGACTCATCACACGTGACAGCCTCATTATAACTGGAAGGTTCTATACCAATGGACTCCGCCACACTGAGCGCGAAAGACACCAGATTAGCGTAACGCGGATTTGGTTTGATTTGTCTCTTCGTTCTTTCAGTGGCAATGCTATATGGTTTTTCTTGAGGTGACTCATCTTCATCGGAATCTTGCACCTCAACTTGATCATCCTGGACTGAAGTACCTTCCGTAGGAATTGGAGCGTCCACCTGACACTCCACCTGCTTCTCAACACCGTGATCTCCCATTCTATCTGACTCCTCCTTTTCCCGGGAATTTGTGGTGGATCGAAGCATGGATGACTCATCAAAAGTCACATCTCTGCTGATGATGAACTTGGACGAAACCGGATCAGGACACCACAACCTGTATCCTTTCACCCCTTGGCCGTATCCAAGAAATATGCATTTCTTCGCCCTCGGTTTGAGTTTTCCCTCATTTACATGAGCATACGCAGGGCAGCCAAACACTCTTAAACCAGAGTAATCAGCAGGAGAACCAGACCATACTTCCTCAGGAGTCTTCAGCTCAATAGCTGTTGACGGAGATCTGTTAACCAAATAACAAGCAGTATTAACAGCTTCAGCCCAAAATTCTTCACCGAGCCCAGCATTTGATCGCATGCAACGAGCTCGCTCCAAGAGAGTTCTATTCATGCGTTCTGCAACTCCATTTTGTTGTGGTGTTCGACGAACAGTGCGGTGTCTCACTATTCCTTCATTTTTGCAGAACTCATTGAATTCACCTGAGCAAAACTCCAAGCCATTATCCGTCCGGAATCGCTTGATCTTCTTTCCTGTTTGATTTTCGATCAAAGCTTTAAATTGCTTGAAGTTGATGAGAACCTCATACTTGCTCTTCAGAAAATACACCCAAACCTTTCTCGAGTAATCATCGATAAAGGTAAGCAGATATCTGTAACCACCTTTAGAAATTGTCGGAGAAGGCCCCCAAAGGTCAGAATGGAAGTAATCCACTGTGCCTTTTGTCTTGTGAATCCCAGTGCTGAACTTTACCCGAGTCTGCTTACCGAAGACGCAGTGCTCACAGAAATTCAACTTTCCTGTACACTGCCCAGACAATAATCCTCGTTTGCTTAGCACCGATAAGCCTCTCTCGCTCATATGCCCGAGCCGCATATGCCATAACTTCATGGTGTCAGAATCTATATCATCTGATGATGACACTCCCGCAACACCTGTAACCGAGGAACCATCGAGGAAGTAAAGGCCCCGCTCCAAATTACCACGTATCACAGTCAAAGCACCCGAGAATACCTTGAGAACTCCACCTTCAGCAGAGTACCGAAAGCCTTTCTTGTCCAACGTACTCAAAGAGATCAAATTTTTCTTCATTTCTGGAATGTGCCGAACATCAGTTAGAGTTCTAACAATACCGTCAAACATCTTTATACGAACTGTGCCAATCCCCATGACTTGACATGCGTGGTCATTTCCCATTAGTACTGAACCAGAATGCTTCTCGTATGTTGAGAATGCATCTTTCGAAGTACTTATATGAAATGTAGCTCCCGTATCAAGAATCCATCTCCCACCAGCGTAAGAGTCGGATACTGCAAGAACGATCTCGGCATCACTTGAAGAATCTGCATCAGCTACATTCGCACGATCATTTTGTTGCTCCTGTGATTCTGATTTCTCCTTCCTTTTCGGACAATCTACCTTCATGTGCCCGTACTTCTTACAGTAGTAGCACTGTATTCTCTTCTTGGACTGCGATCTAGGATGGCTTTTACTTGAACTTCCACCCTTTGCCTTGGATCTTCCTCGAGCAACCAAGCCTTCGCCTTCATTGTTTTCGACCACCTTACCAGTGATTTTCTTCCTCAACTCACTGGAACTTAAGGCATTTTTCACCTCCTCTAGAGTCAGGTCATCACGACCGTACATCATTGTATCAACAAAATTCTCATACGAGGGAGGCAAAGAACACAAAACAATTATTGCTTGGTCCTCATCATCGATTTTGTTATCGATATTATTCAAATCCATGATAATGGAATTGAATTTATCCAGGTGCTGGGAAACAGGTGTACCTTCCTCCATCTTCAGGGCATAGAGTCTTTGCTTGAGGTAGAGCCGGTTCGTCAATGACTTCGTCATGTACTTGCTCTCTAACCGGAGCCACAAACCGGACGCGGTTTTCTCATCCGCTACTTCTCGTAGCACTTCATCTCCTAGACATAGCAGAATAGCACTATGTGCTCTTTCTAGCATGTCATCCTTTTGCTCTTCCGAAAGCGTGCTTGGTAATTTATCTTTACCAGACAATGCTTTTAGCAATCCTTGTTGAACCAGCACTGCCCGCATCTTGATGCGCCATAAACTGAAACTATTTTTCCCGGTAAATTTCTCGACATCATACTTAGTCGATGAAACACTTGTAGCCATAATTTGGAACCTTTGAATGAATGATAATATTTTCTTCCTGATGTGAAAGATCAGACAAAGCTGCAGTCACAGGGCAATTCAGAAAATATTATCACTCCTTCAACTACGCTCTGGTACCAATTTGTTGCTGAAAGGGTCGATTCGAGAACTCCGATATGACTACAAGTAAATTGACCGGAACAAAAAATAAAGTGAACACAAGGATTTACGTGGTTCGGCTTTAATGCCTACGTCCACGGGCAGAGGCGAAAAGAAATTTCACTATAACAAGATGAAGATTACAAGTGTTTTACACTCAAGACACAACCCGAGAACCTCACAACTCTCAACCCCTATAGAAAACCCGAAAGCTAAAATCCTAGCTTTCAAAGAACAAGCTTTGCTCTCTCTTGGTTTGGGATGATCAATATGGCTAATGAACCTCTCTATTTATAAGAGAGTTCAAGGACATAATTGTCCAAAACTTTGGCAAAGATTTGTGGTTGAAAATGGACACCAACAACCATCCACTAATCCACTACCACCAACAACCCACTACCAACAACAACAATCCACTACCAATTTTAAGCCATTTCTTAACAACTTTTAAAAATATTCATTCGTTCATATGTTATCTCTTTTCCCTACCATTTTCTTCCTTTTCACCGTTGCAGCAGATCCTAACTTCAAAAAATGACATGAAAACGAAACCTCTCATATTAAAAGGGACTGCATGTATTTACAAATCTTAGTCGTGTGTTTTTGGATATTGTTTTCAAGTTCTTTTTTTCTTTTTTTCTTTTTGTTGGATTCAATGTTAGATTTGAGGAATTTGAAATACACATCTGATGAACCCATATAAAATATGTTCATTTTCTTTTCTTCTTCCCACCATTTTCTTTTTGCTAGAATATGTGTTTTTGTAGATATTTGTTATTTATTTGATTTTTTTTTAAGGTTTAAAGTAAATGATTTGTAATCAACAAGCCTCGTTTGATGGACCCTTAAAAATTATAGGGTTCTTCCTTTCTCTCAAATGTAAGCACACACCTACCAACTCGAAACGAACCATCATCGTGGAGGTTCAACCAAGCTTAGGTTAAGGTTCTTTATGGGGAGTTTTTGCAAATCCAAATGGTGGAAAGTTGCCTCTAGACGTGGGTACACCATACTTGGAGTTTTGGTTTCGATCTAACAGTGCAAAGTGGAAATCGAAGAAGGTTGGGCCAAAATTTTGAGAGTAGATCTAGAAAAATTAATGAGTATTTCATGAAAATAAACTCAAATTTGAAAAGAGGATGAAAAAAACGGTTTACAGTTATAGCAGATCGGTTTGTGATATTTACAGCAATAAATTTTTTATCAAAAGTATTATACTTTATGCGAGATAGATTCGAGTCAATTCTGGCTTTCAATCGAATGACCTTCTTCACTACTCTCGTGCCCCTAATTTGCGTCGCTAAACGCAACACAAGAAATGATATTATTACTTTCAGTAGGAAAGTAATTTTCTCAATAAAAATTGATAAAGATTGTAATTTCTAGAAAAATAAAATCTATTCTAAGTAAATAAATTACCACTATTTTCTAGCATAGTAACGATGAAGTGTATTTTTTAAGTCAACTCACGTCATCTATTTATATGGAAAGATAGAAGAATACTAGTTGAATAAGGTTTAATCAAATAATATTACCTTAATAGAAAACACACTCCTACCCTCTAAGTAGAGTAGGGGTGGGCGGCACACCCTAGTTAAAAATACTAGAATTGTAGTCCCTTTCATATATTATAAGTGGTTTTGTATCTCTCGTGTATCAAATCCAATTATATGTACTTATTGTACTTTTGATTCAGTACTTTATAATTTAATTCAATCTAATATTTATTTTCTATTTTTCAAAATAAATATTAATTAAATTAAATTAACTAAATTAATTTTCTCAATTAAATAATTTTTTGTAAATTTTCTCAATTAAATAATTTTCTCAACACAATTTTAATTGCATTAAAGTTATGACAACTTTACTGTAAATGAATTTATGAGAAAATATATTTCATATTTTCAACGGATTCACAATGACTAACTAATTTAATTTCACTTTTGAACTTCAATTATTTAATTATAATTAATTAAATTAAATTAATTCTCAAGTCATTTCTACACTTAGTGAGAAAATACATTCATTTGTGAATGCAACTAATTTCTCTAATTTCATCATTTCCATTCATTTTTTTATTTGATTCTATGTCCAATTTATTTCTAATTTCAACGAGCTAAGAGAGGGACCAATTGGACATATATAATTAGAACTTAAATAATTTATAATTAAGTTGTTTTATACTTTTTAATTATAAACTTATTTAGTCACGAAGTCATTCCACTATAATATTGTGACTAAGTTTTCTCTGATTACATACCATTACGAAAGCTGCTTAATAAATGTTCGTCCAATGATATTTTCATAAATGTGTTACCTTCATAGAATATATTTAATCTCTTTAAGATAAATTTGTTCTCCCAATATGATCTTATTTTATCTCATGGTAATAATTATATTTTTCGTGAAAATTCAATTACTATTAAAAAGAAATAAAGTCATTTATCACAAAGACAAACGAATCCTATTCATGTTTGCTTTCATCTATCATGTAATGTCAATGAAAGAATATCATTTACCCATTAGTTGGGTTATGAATTCCACTATTGTAAATGATACTACATATTGCAGAAGTCGTATACTCAACGCACCAGCTTTCAGTTCCTTATCTATTCGAATTTAGGCTTACTTACATAAAAATATACGAGTCATGCATACATAGTCCATCATCCATAGTCCATCATCCATTCAGAATTAAGGTATGCCATACTGTGAACATCACAATGAATATATCCATAAACGGATATAAGATCTATTCTACTTGGGTCTTGTTAGATGTATTGTCAATCTAATCAATCGTATTTATGTTTTTATCTTTTAAAAGTCATCTGTCTCGATACTCAAGACAAAACATCTTTCCAATTCAACTTGATAGACGACATATTAGTCTTTTAATCAGTTTTCTCATTTTTTTATTAGACTAAGGACATATTTAGGTTTATCTACAAGTATAAGTTGTCTTTTCATTTATGATCCATTTATGCAATATCGCTTAGTACTAGTTAGACGTTAGATAATTAGTGAACCAACATTTTGTTCCATTTTTCTTTGTGTGCAAAATATTGAGAACAATATAAAAAGGGTATTACTGTAATTAATGAATATTTTATCAAACCAATTTTTTCGAAAAATACAAGAATACTCAGATGAAAATACTATACTAAAAGCACTAGATCCCAACAAACAAATATGGTGAAAGCAAGTCTCCGTGTCTAACACCCCATATAGGTTTAAACTCCTCAATCAATCCACCATTCTATATCACCTGTATAGATGAAATGGTGACATAATGCATAATTAAGCATATAAGCTTAGCTGGCATTCCAATATCCACACAGAGGTATCCTCTATATAATCCTAACAGACACAGTTGTTAGAGTATGCCCAAAGATCAATCATGAGATGGTTGTAATAACATACTTGATTTATCATGTTTATTAATATAAGACATTACATTTATTATTTCAGTTTCTTTTCTGTGTGTATAAATAAATTGTTTTATAATAATATCCTGAGAATAATATGATTATTCTTAAAGTTCCTTAGTCAAGTATTATTGTTGGATAGGACAACGATAATGCATTAAGACTAACATGTAGTTGATTGATGATAAAGAGTTGTCATTGATATGGAATGTCAGAATCGATGCATGAATATGTGTGTTAGAGAACAACATATTGGACTGACCCGTTATGAGTATGTTTCTTGGATTATTATGTAATTGTCACAACATTACTCATAATGATTAATATGTGATGCGGTCGTTGAAAGCACCAAAAATATCCTATCCCTAATAAATAATGAAAAGAATAGTAAAAGGGAAGTAGGGTCAAATCCTCAGGGACTGGACTTGCAAAATATCTTGTTCCGTGATATCCCAGGCAGAGTCTTGCCCAAGACAACCTGCGTTCCTGAAAAAATAAAAACAATAGCAGAATTAAATTGTTGGATCTAGAAACGAAAAATAAAATAAAAACAGAATTAAGAATATTGAATTGAAAATTCGAGAAATTAAAAATAAAGTTAAGAGAAAGAAAATTCTTATGGGAGATTCCAGCCTCCAGTTGTCTCGTTCCGCCTTGGGTTCAATCCTCGGCTTTTAGATGATCCTTCCCAAACCAAATAAGCCAGTTATAGTGGAAGAGGACGCCTACGACCACCAGCTCCAATGATTTAGACTTACGATTTGATGGAACTTGACTCTAGCTAACAATCGCTTCTGTGAGATCGTCTTATGCTAAATCAACGCTTCTCAATGGCGAATCCCACGCCATTTTGTCTCTTGGGCTCGCCAACCTCTGACGCAGTAAGATAACGAACCGACTGTGCAACCTTCTCAAAACATACAAAGCGGCCGCCTTTGCATATGTTGAAAAACTTACTTCTTAAGGGACTTGGACGAAAGCGTCAGCCCCGTAGTGCGGAGAAACGATGAATACTCAGCAAGAAGGCTAAGTACGGATTCTAAGCCTCAAGAACCTTTTTGGGGATTTTTGACAACCTTCGGCTAGATGGGTTTAGTGGCTCATGGTTGTGGTAGAAAAGAAAATAAATAAAATAAAATAAAGATTTTATTGAAAGGAAATATGAAAAGAACAAAAGCCTAGACTTTTGGGGAGAGAGTGTTTACAGAAAAAGAAAAAGATGAGATCCCCTTTTGAGTCATTTCACCCCCTATTTATAGTGCTAGGGGAGATATTCTAATTCTACTTAAATTCCTAAAAGATAAATACATTTAATTGAAGATAAATAAAGATAAAATAAAATCCTAAAAATAATCCTTAATAATTATCTCAATATTAATTATCCTAATATAATTAAAATAGAGTTTAATAAAATAAAATCTCTTCTTTTTTCATTTCAACCCTTGTGTCCTCCATGCTTGCACTTTTGGCACCAACTTTTCCTTGTGTCGCACATTGGCCCATTTTATCTCTAAATTCACGCTTTTGGCCCTTAATTTCACTTTTGCCTCAAACTTAGTCCCTATGAGATAAAAGATCATAAATAGCTCAAATTAGCAGGATCATACTCAGAATAAATACATAATTAATACATAAAAATACGTTATTCTAGAGTGTTATCAAATCCCCCTACTTAGCCCATGCTTGCCCTCAAGTATGGTTCCTATGTACTGTGAAAGTTAGATTCTGCCATAAAAGAAATACAACTCCAAAGTTTTATAAAAATCAGTCAAAAATGCATATGAAAAATAAAGAGAACCCTAAGCTTGCTTTAAGTAAAACAGAAAAAGATTTCCAATTAATACACGCAAAAATTAGAATCAACTTGAATTATTTAATGAAAATTAGGTAAATTACCAAACCTACCAAGACACCCTATTTGTTTCCTCCCTTAGTCCCCAAATTATTATTTTTTCTTTTTTTTTTACTTTAGGAATATATTGAACCTTTTGACGCGAAGAGAGATGACAGCCAAGCACCCCACCCCGGTTACTCAGCCCAGCAGACTCCTAATTTATTATAATTTTTTCTTAAGAACACATCGAACCTTTTGACACGAAGAGAGATGACAGCCAAGCACCCCACCCCGGTTACTCAGCCCAACATGTTCTTAAAGATTAATTCCGGTTAGCGGAGTTTTATCTAACACGTCACACAACCTTTTGACGCGAAATAGGATGACAACCCAAGCACCCTACCCCGGTTACTCAGTCAGTCACGTTTTTAAGCTGCACTCATAACCACGGAAACATTAAATGACATTAATAATAACTTTTTTTTGAGGACTTTAGAGAAAAAATAATAATAATCAAGTGTCAAAAATAAGTTTTAGTAATTACCTTAATAGTCATCAACATATTTTACCATGCAAACATATTAAGTGTCTACTTTGTATTTAAACTTGATCAATTTTACGAAAAGCAAGATAAAGTTAACTTTATGAATCAAAATTATTTTTACTCTAATAAAAATAAAACAGTGGAGATGGCATCAATTATGAAAAATTCGTAATTTTCTCAGAAAACAAGAATCATGCTTGTAGATCAAACAGCAGGCAATTCTTGGTAAAAATCTTGGGCATGAAAAGAGGCAGGAGATTCCAAAAAAATAAATATGGACAAAATAAAGCCTCAAGCAGCAACACCAGCCAAAAATAATCACAGCAACAACAACAATAACCAAAATCACAGCAGAAAATGATAGTAATAACGAAGAGTACCTCCCCCCTACTGAAAGCACATTGTCCTCAATGTGGACGAAAAGAAATAAATAGGTAGAAAAGTTTAGAAAAACTCCTCATGTGATCACAAATGATGGCAATGAGCTTGGTCAGTTGCTGGCCAAAGGTTTCAAGTCAGGCATTAATGCGCTTTAAGTGTTGCTTAACGGTTTGCTTCATTTTTTTCTAAGCAAAAGAAGAAAAATTGATTAATATCTAAATAAGTAATAAATAATAAAATAAAGTAATAAATAAAGTAAAGAAAAATAATAATAAATAAAATAAAAATTAGGTTGCCTCCCAACAAGCGCTTGTTTAACGTCGTTAGCTCGACGCCGTTATTGGTTCTATGGTGGTTCCAAATAGATTTTCTTAACCGTGTAGGCTTGAAAATTCTCATAAAATGGCTTCAACCGCTGGCCATTGACTACGAACCGCTTTCCAGATTCTTCACTCTCTATTTCAATCGCTCCATGTGTGAACACTTTAGTAACAATAAAATGTCCTTGCCATCGTGATCGAACCTTACCCGAGAATAACTTTAACACGGAGTTATAAAGTAAAACTTTTTGTCCTACCGAAAAATGCTTCTGAGCTATTCTCTTATCGTGAAACAACTTTGTCTTGTCTTTATAAATGCGAGCATTCTCGTAGGCATCATTGCGAATTTCTTTTAACTCTTGAATGTCTAATTTCCTTGCCTTTCCTGTGGGTTCTAACTCCAACTCTGGTTCCTGTATAATAGAAGGTAACAGTTTAGTATTTGGAGATAATAACTCATTAACAAATTCAATTTCATCAAGTTCAGAATTATCTCCATAAATTGAATGAAAATTTTCTTCCACCAAAGAGTCAATTATATCGATACGATTTACGCTCAAGATTTCGCTTGGATGGCTAATGGCGTCGTAGACATTAAACTTTACGATCTCCCCATCAAACTCCATCGTGAGAGTTCCACTTCGAACATCAATTTTAGTACTAGCTGTACTAAGGAACGGTCGACCCAGCAGGAAATCTGAAGATCCAGGAGTGCTATCCTCCTCCTTTTTGATCACATAAAAATCTGCAGGGAAAATAAGCTCGTTAACTTTTACCAGAACATCCTCAAGGACTCCTTCTGGATGAACAACAGACCTGTCCGCCAATTGAATGATAACACATGTTTTTGTCAAAAAACCCGCGTTAAGTGATTCATAAATAGAATATGGCATTACATTTATCGAAGCCCCTAGATCACACATAGCCTTCTTAATTCCTAGATGGCCTATTTTGCATGGTATTGCAAACATGCCTCTATCCTTGCATTTTGCCGGCATTTTTCGTTGTAACACTGCGGATACATTCTTACCAACATTCACCCTTTCATTACCTGTTAATTTTCGCTTGTTGGTGCAAAGGTCTTTAAGAAATTTAGCATACCGTGGTATTTTCTTGATGGCGTCCAACAGCGGAATATTGATCTCGACATTCCTAAATGTTTCAAGGATTTCCTTGTCCTCTTTACCTCTTCGACACTGGTTGAATCGTTCGGGAAATGGAGGTTGAATTTTAGGCAATGGAGGCTTCGGTCGGACCTGTTCGTCTTTCTTGGGTTTTTCCTGGGCAATTTCTTGGGCAAGATTCCTGTCAGGAATCGATTCCAGTACCTTTTCGCTTCGTAACGTCACTACATTTGCATTTTGTCTAGGGTTTGGTTCTGTTTATGACGGCAGCTTCCCTTGAGAGTTTAATTTCTCGATCGATGTGGTCAACTCTTTGATAGACGCCTCGGTTTTCTATTGGAAATCCTTCATCTCCTTTTAGAAATTAAGATTTTGCTGCTGAAAATCAAGAACATTAGCTGCTAACTTATTGACCATGGTTTCTAGAAAATTACCTGAACCTTGCGACTGTTGCGGAAACCGATTTTGGTATGGCTGGTTATTTCGTAGATTAGCCCCATAACTTAAGTTAGGATGGTCCCTCCACCCTGGGTTGTAGGTATTAGCGTAGGGGTCATATTGCCTTTGTGGCGGCCCAGGGAAATTTCCCACAGCATCCAGATGGGTTGTGGTATCATCATACAAACTAGGACAAGCATCAGTTGCATGATCAGGTGTAGCACATATTCCGCATAACCGAGCTGTCTTTGCTTTTTCTGCAATAAGAGAGTTCATCATATTAGTAAGTTTATCAACTTTATCCTCTAAGGTTGAATTACTTAGCTGGTGAACCCTTCTAGGAGGTTCAGTATTGGCTCGGAACTGCTGAGAATTTGCAGCCATCGTGGAGATCAAGTCTCTCGCTTGTTGGGGAGTCATGTTGACCAATGCTCCTCCACTAGCAGCGTCTACCATATTCATATCTATAGGCTTCAAACCTTCATAAAAGTATTGGAGGAGAGATTGCTCCGTTATACCATGTTGTGGACAGCTTGCACACAACTTCTTAAACTGCTCCCAATAATCATAAAAGGACTCAGCTTCTTTTTGCCTTATTCCAACGATCTCTCTTCTTAGCTCAGCTGCTCGAGATGCTGGAAAAAACCTGTTCAGAAACAAACGAGATAGATCAGCCCAAGTTGTAATAGATCCAGGGGGTAAATAAAATAACCATTCCTTAGCAGAATCTGCTAGGGAGAAAGGGAAAGCACGTAATTTAATCTGATCCTCAGTTACCCCCTCAGGTTTCATACTAAGACAAACCATATGAAATTCTTTCAGATGCTTGTGGGGATTTTCATTTTGTAACCCACGAAAAGTTGGCAATAACTGGATTAAACCTGACTTCAACTCAAAATCAGTATCCATAGTAGGATACGCGATGCACAATGGTGGTTGTTCTGTCGGAGCTTCGGCCAGTTGCCGAATTGTTTGAGCCATTGGTTCGTGTGCTAAATTTGGGTTTTCGTTAACCCTAGCGTTAAGCACTTCTTCTGGTGAGTCGACTTCTACTTTTTCACTTTCAAGTGTTCGAGTAGGATTTTCGTTAACCCTAGACTTAGCTTCGTCGTCGACTTCAATTTCTGGCAGTGGATTACTTTGAGTTCCAACCACCGCTGACTGCTTTTTTCGTAACTTTGTCTCCTTGCGATTGGCTCTAGCAGTCTTCTCAATTTCTGAATCGAACGCAAGAGTACCTGGAGCAGATCTGGTCATAAGAAACAAAAAACAAGATTAGTACGTTGCCAGTCCCCGGCAACGGCGCCAAAATTTGATGCGGTCGTTGAAAGCACCAAAAATATCCTATCCCTAATAAATAATGAAAAGAATAGTAAAAAGGAAGTAGGGTCAAATCCTCAGGGACTGGACTTGCAAAATATCTTGTTCCGTGATATCCCAGGCAGAGTCTTGCCCAAGACAACCTGCGTTCCTAAAAAAATAAAAACAATAGCAGAATTAAATTGTTGGATCTAGAAACGAAAAATAAAATAAAAACAGAATTAAGAATATTGAATTGAAAATTCGAGAAATTAAAAATAAAGTTAGAGAAAGAAAATTCTTATGGGAGATTCCAGCCTCCAGTTGTCTCGTTCCGCCTTGGGTTCAATCCTCGGCTTTTAGATGATCCTTCCCAAACCAAATAAGCCAGTTATAGTGGAAGAGGAAGCCTACGACCACCAGCTCCAATGATTTAGACTTACGATTTGATGGAACCTGACTCTAGCTAACAATCGCTTCTGTGAGATAGTCTTATGCTAGATCAACGCTTCTCAATGGCGAATCCCACGCCATTTTGTCTCTTGGGCTCGCCAACCTCTGACGCAGTAAGCTAACGAACCGACTGTGCAACCTTCTCAAAACATACAAAGCGGCCGCCTTTGCATATGTTGAAAAACTTACTTCTTAAGGGACTTGGACGGAAGCGTCAGCCCCGTAGTGCGGAGAAACGATGAATACTCAGCAAGAAGGCTAAGTACGGATTCTAAGCCTCAAGAACCTTTTTGGGGATTTTTGACAACCTTCGGCTAGATGGGTTTAGTGGCTCATGGTTGTGGTAGAAAAGAAAATAAATAAAATAAAAATAAAGATTTTATTGAAAGGAAATATGAAAAGAACAAAAGCCTAGACTTTTGGGGAGAGAGTGTTTACAGAAAAAGAAAAAGATGAGATCCCCTTTTGAGTCACTTCACCCCCTATTTATAGTGCTAGGGGAGATATTTTAATTCTACTTAAATTCCTAAAAGATAAATACATTTAATTGAAGATAAATAAAGATAAAATAAAATCCTAAAAATAATCCTTAATAATTATCTCAATATTAATTATCCTAATATAATTAAAATAGAGTTTAATAAAATAAAATCTCTTCTTTTTGCATTTCAACCCTTGTGTCCTCCATGCTTGCACTTTTGGCACCAACTTTTCCTTGTGTCGCACATTGGCCCATTTTATCTCTAAATTCACGCTTTTGGCCCTTAATTTCACTTTTGCCTCAAATTTAGTCCCTATGAGATAAAAGATCATAAATAGCTCAAATTAGCAGGATCATACTCAGAATAAATACATAATTAATACATAAAAATACGTTATTCTAGAGTGTTATCAATATGTGTATGATCCTCAGACTTGAGATCATCATAATCCCAACATCGTGAGTTGTATATTTTGATACAGTCAAACGTACACCGTAACTGGTTGTTCTATAAAGGCTGATGTTGGATATACCACGATCTATGTAGAGGGATATGGTTGATCGAGATAGGATAAGCCCCTCCTACATAATAGAAGTAATATCTTAGGCCACTTGATTGAGTGAGACTAGAAATGCATGGCCATGCTCAAATAAGTTGATATGAGATGTCATACTTATTTGTATATCGTAGTCTGCTTAAGATATCAAGGAACATGGAATGGACTATGCAAGTGTGACTATTCCATGACTATGCATAAAAGGTTAATCATAAAAAGGTTATGTCGAACCATGATTTCTTGTGACTTAGGTAGCAATGATGCATTGCTAGATGCCACTCATTGTTTGTAACATTGGAATCGTTCTAGTATTACTGCTAACGTTATAGGAACCTACAGGGTCACACTTTATAGTCGAAATGAACGGAATAAAACATAGTTGGTATTGTGTTTGGTTGTCTCTTGAATTAAATTAATTATAGAATTAATTTAATTGCGTAATCAAATATCGAACACATTATGTACAAGGTTGTTGTACGCATAATGAGAACATGTATTTGGTTAGTATATAAATTAAATAAATATATGGTTTACCGAAATTATATTATAATTAATGTAATTATAATTTTTGGTTTAAAATATTATTATATTTATATTTATTTAATTTTTAAAAAACCTAAAAAATATATATAAGAATCCCGTTTTTCTTTGCTGTGGTCTAGCAGCCTTCAAAGAAAAATTCTTTTCAAAACTGTTTTAGGGATTCCTTCCGTTCATAGTCAACTGGGTGGATTACGTAGAGGCTGGGATCACGATAGATTGCAGCTGGGTTTGATAGTAGATCAGACTACTCGTTGCTGAGGCGTTGCTGTCTACTTTGAATAAACATTCGGTAATTTCATAACCTTTATCACCCCGATTCGTTCCCCACACATGGATTCGTAGTTAGGATCGCCGATTTTATTTTTTTTCCGCTACGTCGTAGGGGTGTCGGCGATCCAACAATAGTCATATGTCTTTTACAAATCCACCTTAATGGTCATCCAACCTTTCTTTCTTTTTCCATCGTGCATAAAGTAAACAATCTCCTATGTAATAATAATGTTATATGTAATACATCGATTAGCAATAAAGCTTATTTGATTAGGCCCAATCGACATCATAGAATTTAATCAATTGACTATTACCTTGGTGAGAATTTTATAAGGCATGGTTTACAAGCTTATTAGGCGAAATTGAGATAGAACCTCAGGATACTCCACTTTCAATATCAAAACTAGCATTGTTTTATTAACGAATTCATTTAGGTTCCCTCTATTGAAAATTGCATGTATCATGGCAAAAAAAAAAATGCACCCACTACATCCCACTCCTTTTGGTAAAACTGTACATGAAGCCTACTGATATTCGGTGCTTTGAGAATAGCCATTTCAAAGAGTGCAACCTTGACTTCCTTCCATTGTCACCCTTGCATGTAGCTGAACAAGGTCACCACTATTTAGGAATAGAAAGAAATCCCGACAGTGGCGGAGTCAGGATATTAATCTTAGGGGGCAAGTTAAAATTAAAAGTGCTATGTAACAGTTGATTTAAATATATAAACAATCAATTCAAAAGAAGCAGTATTCCAACATGACAATCGATTTAAACATATAAAAAAATATATTCAAAAGAAACAATATTCCAACAATTAAGACGAAATAGCTATCATTTGACTCGGTTAACCATTTTTTATTTCGTTTGTTTCACAAGCTATCATTTGACATAATTTTAAACAAGGTGACCAAGGTTTTCTTCCTCCCCTTCACTTTGGCCAAAACTTACTATAACATTATATAACTATTTTTGTTTCATTTTTACACTTCTAACAAGTTAGAAACCGTCTCCTAATCATTTTTCATCCAAAAACATACACATTTCACTTAATTTTATAAGCTTCCAAGTTCCACAAATATCCTTTAATGGCAAATTTTAATATACTTGATAAAACAAAAAAACTATTGGTACATATATGTAAAACATGTTTCAAATATCCAAAATCTATGAAAAGTTTGAAGAAAAACATACCTTGTGCTTCAAATTTAAAGATAAAATGATAGAGAATATTTTTTCTTCTTTTCTTGCTAAACACCTGTAAGGGCCCTATTTTGTCTGGGCCCTAAAGAGAAACCAAAAATAAAAATAAAAATAAAAATATAATTTAACAATCCGAGTCTAATTTTACAAGCCCAAAAAAACCTTAAGCCCAATTAACAAGCCCACAACCTAAACCTCTATTTAGTAAAATAAAAACCCTAATTCCCATTCGCGCCTCTCTTTGCCACGTCAACAGGCACTTCCCCCGAAGATGCCCATGCCTCGAAGACTGCTCCTCTACCACCCTTGCACCAAAACAGCAAAGACGAGGGTCTCCTTCGTTGTAGACCCTCTACCGTCACCTGCAAAAAGAAAATGAAAAGACAGAAACAAGGACAACAAAAATGAAAGCAAATAGTAGCAAAAAATAGTAAATATAACATGTAAATAGACTATAAAAGCCATAATAATCCATGTAATTTTTTTAGACAGAGAAGAGTAATTAAAATCAAAAGGTGATTTTTTTTTATTTTTCCTTTTCGAATCTATTATAACATATATATAAATATAAAAAGAATCTTACCTAAGATACATCGATGCCGCCGCTGAATCGGCCCTTTCCACCAATTCGAGGAGCCTAAGAACCTTTTAGGGTTCTGACAAAAGGCAAAACCTTTCATTTTCTTTTCCCTCGGCTAAACGTTAGTTAGATTTTTGGGGTTTAAACTCTTGATTTGGGTTCTATTCAAAAACGGGGCAAAAATAGGGTTTTTTTGCATTTTTCGACCACTGTGGACGGTGGAGCCATCACCAGTGACCTGTAACACCCCAAACTCGACCCAGACGTTATGGCCAGATCTAGTGATGTCACATGATAGGGTGTTTGAAAACCCTGTCGTCGCATTAAAACCACTTCTATTGAATTCCTTATTTTAATATTTTATTAGTTCTAAAATTGTGTTGCTCATTTTATTAATAGTTTCAAAACATGATTCGTTGCAGAAGCTTTTAAGACAGATTAAACAATCGTGCGTTTAGGAAAAACATATGTTTCTTTTGAAAAAAACTGAGGTTTCCTACTACTAGCAGTTGCAATCCATAAAGTAAAGATAATTAAAGCCCAATACCAAAGTCCGAAAGTCCAATTACAAACCAAAAACTTAGCCAGTAAAAATAGAATAGTAATATAACCAATTATCGTAAATATGGGTTAAAAACCTTGACAGTCCAAAACATTGGTCACCACCAGATCCTTCACCGCACTGATCCATCTAGATCTGGGGATTTCTTGTGCATATTTAAACAAAATGGGTGAGTTTACGAAAAACTCAATGTGTGATCCCACAGAAAATAAACAATAGCAAATCACAGTCCACAGTTTAATCAGTCTTGGGCCAAGCCCTTTTTCAGTATCAGTAACAATTTGGGCCTTAATTTATCTCAGTATAGTATCAAATAAGCAATAGGGCCTTAGCCCATCACAGTATCAGTAGCAGTCATGCAGTATTCAGTAACAAAGTCTTACCCAACCAGCCTCTACACACCATCTCCGTCCAACCCAACACTCCATGTGGAGAATAAATCAACCCACCCATCCCTACACTCTAGGTAGTACCAGAAGCGGCACAAAACAGTAATTTGTAGTTGAGCTGCCAGTATGTTAGGCTTAAAAGTCTTTCAATACACTTCCTCTAAATATAGTCAACCCACCCCATGCAATGCAACATACAAGTCATGACATGCTATCTCAGGACATCAGTACATATAACCAGTTCAGTATACAAGCATACTATCATCATGCTCAACACATATATAAATCAAACAATCAGTTCATACAATTAGGGGTCTAAGTAATGGTTACCGACCCTACAGTAGGTTCACAGTCGACTTGGGAGACCCGTGCAACCTTAGCAATCAATTTAGTGAAAATGAGCTCACACGCCCATGTGGTCTGCCCGTATGGGCCTACACGCTTGTGTGGCCCACTCGACCCAAATTGTCTTTGGCCGCGTGGTCCATTTTTAATGTAACCCGTGCTAGCTAAATATTTATATATATATTTCACTATTTACTTATATGTTCCTTCAAAGCTGTCTACTTGAGTCACTGTTACTAAATTATTTATATCTTGAGCTACAGAATTCCACATTAAGATCCGCTTGATTTTTTTTAAACTAGACTCAAATATCTTTCTACCATAAAATTTTTAGAATTTTTTGTTCAGCCAATAAGTACAGTAAAATCTTAAAACTTACCCCTATTCTGCTGTTTGACAGCTTCGACCTTTCCTTGATAAAAATTAATTATCTCTTAGTACAAAACTTGAATGATGTTTCCATTTGTTTATATTGAAAATTGACTCATTATTAATTTAAACATGTAAATTTTAACCCCTAATTATTTTTCTCCAATTTTTTATGATTTTTCAAAGTCATAACAGGGGAACCTGAATTCATTCTGACCTTGTCTCACAAAATTTATTGTATCTCATGATTTACAATTTCATTACTTACACGTTTCTTTTATGAGAAACTAGACTCAATAATATTTAATTCCATAATTTTTTCATCCTCTAATTCGATTTCCACAATTTATGGTGATTTTTCAAAGTTAGCCTACTGCTGCTGTCCAAACAGCAAGCAATTTTGGCTTTTCGCCAAATCCCATTTTCTACGTTTCGGGTACACACCTAGTTTCGTTTGATGCTAAAACAGTCCCCGAGCACTCCAAAGCCTATAATTGAACAAATAACACTAATTTAATCTCACATAACGTGATCCCAATTCGAGCCCGTATTGAGGTTTTAACCCATAAGCGACTAAACCTTATCTTCAACCGATGAACAGTAATTCCCGCACAAACTAAGACTCCGATTGGTGATTATAAGCCCTAGCTTGAATCCTCCCCTAATTGGCATAAACAAAACACTTCAAAACAAAGTTAACAAACAGAGACAAATCACTTATCTAAAACTTACCGAACGATCGCAGACAAATCACTTATCTAAAATTTACTGAATGATCGCAGACAAACGTGGAGTGACATGAGGCAGAGTGGGAAATGAAAAATCAAGAAGATGAAGGGTGAAAGAGAGCAGAAATTTGGCAGCAGTGAAGAGAAAAATGGCAAGAGGGTGGAGGGATTTTGGGGAAAGTAAAAAAAGGAAACAAAAAAAAGATGAAAAGAATATTTGATAACCACCCCAATCCCTTATTTCTCTCCATCGAACTCCCTACTAAATCCACCACTTAGATTTTTAGTTCATCTCAAACTCTCCTGGATGCACGAGCAAAAATAATGCCCACGCCAAGATTTAAACACAAGACCTTCTTCACACCTACAGTCCACTTATCCACTAGACCAGTAAGCCCATTCTACAATTATTTGCCAACATTTACTTAAAAGCCTACTGACCAAAGATAGGGCTTATTTATAAAGGTACCAAAATTTTCCCAAGTCCTAGCTTGAACTTGGGACCTTCCAAACACACCCAGAACACATAACCACTAAAACAAATAGATATTTTGTGTCACACATTCACAATAACCAAAATTAAAATTTTGGGGAATTACATGATCGGTGGCCGATGCAGCGGTGATTCGTCGGAGCCATGGCCGACCAGAAGAGACTTTGAGAGAAAAAAAAGGGGTTCGGTTTTTTTAAAACGGAAGAGAGAAGTGTTTTTTTTTAAAAAAAAATTCAGCTTAAATAAGTGGTGCTAAACGGCACCATTTTGGGCCGATTTTTAGACGTCAAAACGACGTCATTTTGACTCAAACTCGAGACTTGACCCGAAAGTGGGTAAGATTTGCGTGTTTTCGCAAAAACTGGGTTATTTGCGGTCCCGAACCTTCCTCCTTTTATTTATTTTTCAATCTAGTCCTATCTATATTTTATATATTTAAAATTTTACCATACAATTTTATTTTTGTTTTATTTTAGTCCCCCTGAGAAATGGTGCGCATAAGGACAAGGGATATTTTTAGCGTGTTACATTTTAATCCTTATTAGCCTATATTATTATTTACAATTTATACCCTTAATTTCATTTAAATTTCAATTTAATCATTTGTTTATTTAATTCCAACCCTTCTATAATTTTTTTGTTATTTTATTTATTTATTTCTTACTTCTTTATTTTTTTTAGATTGTTTATACTCTTTGATTTGGGCATTTTTATTATCGTCATTTTTATTTTATTTTATTTTATTTGTACTTGTTATTTTATTATTTCTTTATTTATTTTTAATATATTCATGTTATGTTTATTTATCTTTTTTTAAATTATGCATTTTTCATTTTCATTTTTATTTTAAGTTACCTTATTTATTTTGATCTTATTATTAATATTGTTATCACTATTATAATTATATCATTATTATTATAGTATTCTATTATTTATAATTTATTATTATCATTTTAATATTTTACCCGTATAGTTATTTTTCGTTATTATTGTACTATACGTTACGTTTAAAAATATTTGTTCATTTTTCATACTATGCCTGAATAAATTAAACATATACCCTTTTAAAATGTTACATTAATTTCTACTCGATGCATAAAAAGGAAATTTTTAAAATCAAAGCAATGTTCTGCATTTGGAGATTCAAGAAGTCGAGCCCTAACTTACGGGGATCGACTTTCTCTTTGAACCTAGATAGTCGAACATCCCTTTCAAAATTAAATCACATGAGATTTAAATAATAATTAAATAAAGAGCAAGCTTATTTTCGAGGATTCGAAATGGTGTGTCCTAACTTACGGGATATGACATTTTTGCTACCTCAAGATAAGAGGGCCTTTTACACACGTTTTGACTTATTCAAGGGATTTTACTTAAAAAATACATTAATACAAAGAGAGATCGTATTTTGAACTCTTTTCGAGTTTCCAACTTTTGACATTAAGACACCAATTAATTAACTAGGTACCAGTTTTAGGCGTTACGAGGGTGCTAACCCTTCCTCGTGCATAACCGACTCCCAAACTCATTTCTTTGATTTTGTAGACAAGAAAAAAAAACATTGTTTTAGTAAATCAAACCTTTTATTAAAACAATTAAATTACGAGGTGAACCGATGACACCTCATAAAAAAAGATTGGTGGCGACTCCATCTTCGTTTTTAAAATATAAGTCAATTTCAAAAAAAAGGATTTCGACAACACCAATATGGAGAAGAAAGATGATAAAAGTCTTTTCATTTTTTCTTTTCTTTTTATATATGTTATTATATTTCTTATAAAATATTATTATGTTAAGTAAACTATTAAATAAATATTAATTTATTATTTAACAAAGATATCATTCAAAAGTCATAAAAAGCAATTTAGCTTCTTCAAAAAAACTCTTTGTTTTTATCAAGAGTAATTTTTTAATATTAGTTTTAATCCTATAAAAATATTGGAGGGGCCTACTTATATTTTTAGAAGGGCTATAATATATATATAAATGGGAAAATTGCAAAAATCTTAAATCTTAGGGTTCTACTTATATTTTTGAGAAGACCATAGTGAAAATTTACAAAGGACTAAATTGAAAAAAAATTAAACTTTGGGAGTCCATACCCCTGGGCCTCAACGTGGCTCCTCCACTGAACCCCGAACAAGATATTGTCTCATGCATGGGTTGTCCACCGTATATAACTATTGGAAGAAGGAAACTACTAACCCCTTTAACTATTCCTCATCAAAGCGCCAATCACCATTCGACAGCTCAAGGGCTTTAGTTTGATTATGTCGACGTCTCGAGGAAGCACGACCATGGAAATATTTCATGTTCCTCTTGATCTAAGGTAATCTCTATTTCCCCCCGTAAGTCTCGTTCAAGATGAGTGAGTCGTTCCAATTTCTGGAACTCCAACGCCGTTTGTATCCAAGCAATTCGCCGCATCAACTTCTCTTTCCTCTGCGTAATTTGCGCATAGACGTTTCTATTCCATTTCCTCGCAGCCTGAGTAAATCGCTCAATTGATTCCCTAAGCATACCATTAGTCAACCAATTATCCTTAACAAGTGACGGAAAGGCATCATGCGCAAGCCATCCTGAAAAGAACCGAAACAGGCCCGACGGCGCTGCCTATTTCCAGGATTGGCGTTAAAATATCAATTTTAATTGAAGAAAAAAAAAAGGTTTTAATAAGGGTCAAATTTTGATCTGTTCGGGATGCGCTTTCAAACAAAAAGAATATATATCACATGATCGAGAAGAATTTCTTGTGAGAGCTTTTATACAAAGAGATTTAAGTTAGTACACAGGAATTTTTATGCAGGCTGTTATATTTAAATTTTTAATGTATATTTTCAATATTTTGGTAAAAGAATAGTTATTCTTTTTGAAATGTTGGTGATTAAATTTGAATTTTTTAAAAGATTGAGAATCAAATTTAACTCAAAAAATAAAGGATTAAATTGATAAAATATATAAATATTGAAAACTAAATTTGACATTATGCCTTTTATTTATATTTATTTGTTTAACCTACTCATGTTTTCTTCACTTGTTTTTTGTTTTGAAGTTATAACTTCAATTCTAAAGGACCACCTGGTGAAGGTGGCCATCTCCACCCATTACTCAAAAGTAGAGTTTGCAAATAATTCTTCACTTGGTTTTGTTTCCTTCTACTTTCATACTTATAAAAGCTAAACTATTAATTATAAATTAAAACCAAAATTCAATTGTGATCTCTACAAGGCATATTCCCCAATTGTCGTAATAAAAAATGAGGGAAGATTGAAATTCCTTGGAACTTAATGTTGATATATTATGTATTTATTTTATATTCCCTAGTGGTTGAAAATTTGTGATGTCATAATCAATGAGATGGATGAAGAAAATGGTCCCAATTTTATCCCATCATTCTTTAATGGGGTAATATAATTTTCGGTCTTGAATTTGGTAATTAGGTTGGTTGTGGTATCTATACTAATTTTTTAGTCTATTTTGGTCTTTGAACTTGACATCGAGATTAATTTTAGCTCTTGAATTTCAATTTTGTCAAGATTTGATGATGTGACCAATATATGCACTGGAACACAACCAAATCGATCCTCCCAAAAATTAATCAATATAATAGTCCAAACAAAGGGGTTGAATCGATTAACTTGGAAACCACTTGAAATTGGCAAAGATTAAAAATCAAGACAAAAATCGACAGGATAGGTTGAACCAGTTTAATAAATTTTTAATATTTTAGATTTTTATTAATATTTAATTCTTGTTGGTCCGACGATCGAATTGGTCGAACTGGTTGAATTGAGAATTAGTAATCTAACATGTTCAACCATCAATGTAGTTATTAAAACACCAAACATGACATTAATTCTAAGATTGTATCACATCAACATCTAAAAAATTATATAAATTTTTAATTTTCAAGTGATGATGGGGCACTATCTCAAAGTGGCACATCATCAAACCTTTATATTTTTAAAGTTCATGGATCAAAATAGACCTAAGTGTCTAATTCAAGTATCAAAGTGACCTAACTGCTAAATTTAAGAGTTAAAAATTATATCCATTCTCTAATTAATTAGTTTCCATTTTTCACTAAAATGAAATGGAATATAGGCTTCTTAGAGGAATCTCGTAAGGTGTTGTGTCACCAAGATAAAAGGTACATTTTCCCTTCATTTCTATCCTTTGTTTGTGGCTTAGAACAAAAAACATTTTAGAATAAGGAATTAATAATGAGAATTAGAATATTATATATTATTTATATATATACACACACAAAGCATGTTTATAGGATTATTCTATATGTTTCTTTCATAATCATGTAAAATTTATTAGTTTTTGGTACAAAAAGTTTCAACTTTGCAATAGGATAGAAGGGATTGTGTATACTGAGATTTAGAAATTTTTAGTAAATACCACCATCTTTTATAGTTTTTGCATAGCTAAATTTCGATTTTAACTTAAGACTTTTTTTAATATTATTATAATTACATGTATTTTTTGTATATCTAATAAATTTATTTCTGGGATTTCAAAACTTTTTTAAGGGAGAAATCAAGAAATTATTTTAAGAGATAAAATTAAATTATAAATTTCAAAGTGTCAAAAATGTAATTTTATCATTTTATTAACTTGAAATTTTACAAATTTTAAAGAGAAAAAATAAAATACCAATTATTATATCCATAGAGATAATTGAAATACCAAACTAATTCTAAGAAAAAAATAAAATTCTTGTAAATATCATATAAATTATTATTTTTGAATTTAGATTTCAAATTTTACATAGAAATCGTCCATTGTCTCTAAGATTACTTAGCATTATTACTATCGCATCAATAAAGAAGACGTGAATTTAAATATACTTAATCACGTTTTTCTTCAATTTAAAAATTCGGGTTATGAGTGAAAATAAACCAAAATCTCTCATAAATCTAAAATTGTGAAATAAAAATACAATAATGTTAATGAAATAATTTTGAAACACTTATTAGATATATGACATCATCGAATGACATTAAAATATTGCAAAAGTTACAAAATCTTGAGTAGGCAAAGGGAATCCCAAAAAGCCGATATAAGATTGCTACGTGCATGAAAATTTTCACTTTAAAATATATGTTCAATCAAGCCCCTTTATAATGTGTAGGGGTCCCCTTCGGGTTCCTTTGTCGCTGGACACCTCTTTTTTACTTTCTCAATAAAATGATTCGATAAACTATTTTTGTGGTTCACAACCAAAAAGTATCTTTCTTTCAACTTTTTTTCCTATTCACTAATTTTTATTCTTTTTCAAAAGATAGGTAATCATTAATGTGTTGATTAAATTTACTTTTTTATTGAATTTCAAACTATTGATAGCCTCTGCAGATAGGATAACCTACACCTTGCTCCAATCTACTTGATTTTCTTTCATATCTTGGAAACTTATGTGTTTGGTTCTGCCCCTTCTGGAAAAAGTTTTAACAGTCTCTGCACTAGCTGTGTTATTTATAAGGGTGTAAATCTTCTAATAATATTCTGAAATAAAAGCTTAATAAAAGCTCTTTATGCAGTTCAATAGTCACATTTACCTATGCAAGTTTTGTCTAATTATTAAGTTTACTAATTAAAACTTTTTTATATAAATAATTTAAAAATATTAATTAATTATAAAAGTAGTCTAAGGAAATATTATATATGAAAATGACTCATTTGTTATAGTAGCCTGACCAATTGAGATCACCATCCACTTTTTCTCTCTAATCATAACTCTATCATCAATGTTTAAAAAAAAATTTAGTGATGCCGTCTGACATAGCTGTAATACCTGATTAAAGTGTGATTATATAAATTGTTCAGAGACTTGACGAAGCAATTACCTCTTTTAGAGTGGCTGAAAAAAGGGTGCCCTTGTGGCAGCTAAAATTAAATTATTTTCAACTTTTGGTCTATTTGCATGTTAGGTTTGTTCCCTTTTGAAATTAAATTTAAATAGTCCTTAAACTATATAAGAATAAGAAAAATAAACCCTTCATATTTTTTTAATTTTTTTAAAAACAATAAAATTAAAAAACTATATAAAATTCTTAATATAATTATCCAAATATATCCCTCAAAAAATTTTCTCAAGTTTATCTAAATTCAGATATGCTAGGAAATGAATTGAAAATATTTAAATTTAGATAAACTAAAAAAAAATTAAACATTAATAATTGGGTCATGATTAAAGGAAAAAGGGGAGTGGTGCCACCGATTGCTTAGGTGACACGAATAGGTACGATAGTAAACAGATCATTTTTGTATATATTTTTTCTTCTAAATTATTTTCGTAATTAATTAATAATTTTAAGTTATTTATATAAAAAACCATTTAATTATTTTAAGATTTCCTAAGATCAGGAAGGAAGACAAGGGGTTAGGATGTAGTCTTCATCCCAAAATGGTAAATTTACCAATTAGACCTTTTAAAAATTCAAAAAATTTATAATTCATATTTGTTGATCTCTTAAATAATTTTCTGACTTTGTTCTTACCTAAAATTATTCTACCCTCGTTGTCATAGGCTTTTATGGATGCTTAGCAAGATTCCTTTGTCTTTAGATGTCTTTGTCCCAGAAGTTACAATCAACAAATCTCAGAATGCATCAATGAATTCCTTTTAACAAATGAATTTGATGCCCAAAGTTGATATATTTCTTGCAGGGCAACCTTTTTTTTTTTTTAGAAAAAATAAAGAAATTACATTAAATTAAAAAAGATCAAAAGCACCCGGATTTGCTCTTTATTTAGCACTTCCAAGATTTTATTAGATTTCATTAGGTTGTCTTCATAAGCTTATAGTTCTGGTTTTCACTCTAAGTTCAACTTAGTCAAACTATCAACAACAAAATTATTCTCTTTAGAAATATACCTGCCATCAATTTTCATAATTCATTAAACTGCATGATGAGGTAGTCAAATTGCCAAAGTTTCATCCTCGGGATTTCAAGGCAGAGTTAATAATAGACAATTCCTAAAATTATCACCTTAATATATCCTTAATGAGAAAAGCTTAGAATCCCACAATCTTAGAACTTATAATTATCTACTTTCCATACAGACATATAGAATCCCTATATTTATTGCAGCTAAATCCCATAAAAACGTAATTACTAGTACAAAATTTCAATCTACAACACCACACACGCTTGCATCGCTCCAAGTGTTGTGACATTCAATGTGTCACTTGCGATGTTGCAACACAAATCACGTCTATTAGAAGGTATTATCCATTTTAGAACTGAGACGATTATCGGGTAATTTACCAATAAAAGCCTTTTTTTTAAAAAAAATTTATCGAAATGGGCCAACTATTTAATTATTTACCGGAATGGTCCATTTTCCGCAAAATCGCGTCCACGTCAGCGCGATGCCAAGGTACGCGCCAGGAAATCACATCCACGTCAACGCGATTTGCTGACGTGGACGGAAATCGCGCCCTAGAGGACGCGATTTGCTGACGTGGCATGAACAGTTTATGTTTTTTAGCTTGAAAAACTTTGAAAGGCCATAACTTTTGGCTCGGTTGTCCAATTGAGACGATTTTTTTTATTTCGAATAACTTTTTGAGATCTACGCGCTGACAAACTTATTAGAGATGAATAGGGACTAATTTGTAAAGTATAATTTGTTAGTTACGAGTATAGGGACTAAAGTGTAATTATTTCAAAATTAGCATGAAATTTTTGTATTTAAGAATATTTGAATGTTATGGAAGGATGAAATTGAATTTGAATTGAAAAAAAGAAGCTTAGATTTGAAAATATGACTATTTAGGTTTTAGGGACTAAATTGAATCAAAATGGACAATTTTAGGGAACTTCTCAAAAGTGGAATGAGCTGACTTATACCTATAACAAGATGATACAAGACAATTCTGTAAAAAAATATCTGGTGTTTACTTCAAATAAATAAGGAAAATAATGATTTGAATGTTTCAAAATTCAATTTTAAACCGAAAAAATCAAAATTTAGGGACAAAAAAGGATAATTTTTTATGAAAACTTTGGCAAACCACCTTCGGCCATTTTCCAGCGCGTAGATCTCGAAAAGTTATTCGAAATAAAAAAAACCGTCTCAATCGGACAACCGAGCGAAAAGTTATGACCTTTCAAAGTTTTCCAAGCTTAAAAACATAAACTGTTCATCCACGTTAGCAAATCGCGTCCTCGTAGGCGCGATTTGTGTCCACGTAAGCAAATCGCGCTGACGTGGACGCGATGTCCTGACGCGTACCCTGACATCGCGCTGACGTGGATGCGATTTCGCGGAAAATGGTCCATTCCGGTAAATAATCAAAAAATCGGCCCATTTCGGTAAATTTTGAAAAAAATGGCTTTTATTAGTAATTTGCCCACGATTATCACTATTTTGTGTTTTTGAGAAAAAAAATTATGTTTTTCTTTTAGTACAAATCTAAAATGGATTTCACGTGTAAAAGTATTATGGAAATCTTTATATTTAAGGATGGATTACATTTCATTTCATTTTACTAAAATATAAATAAATTAACCTTTATACATTTTGAAAGGTGTAATTTTTTTTTCTATTAAATGATGACGTAAATATGCTGAAAATTATTTTTTTATGGATAAACTATAAAAATGGTCACCCAATGATGCCTTTCGTTCTATTTTGGTCACCCAACAATTATTTTTTTTCAATTTAATCACTAAACTTTTCAAAATTAAATATTTTAGTCACTTTGAGCTTATGTGGGTTTTTTTATTGGTTTAGTAGCAAAATTAGCCCTCTAATGCTTACATATTCTATCAATTTGATCCAAAATATAAAAAAAATTCAACAAATTTAGCCTTCATATTTACAAATTTTCATCTTAGTTCTAATTCTATAAAAATCCAGTAAATTTAACCCTCAACATTTACAAAATCTGTCAGTTAGTCCTAACTCTAAAAATTAATTCTTAACATCATTATTTTTCGAATAGGTTAGTTAAATAAAATTCCATATTTAACATTATTATTTTTGTATGTTTGTCCTCAATGATTTTTTAATGAAAAGAAAAGAATAATAAGCAAATATTAGCTCATCAATTACCTAAAGTTTAACTAATATTAAGTTGCATCATATGGATGGAATATGATGTGGGAAGACAAATTATATTAGTAGGTAATCTAAACCGTCCATAGTCTGAGGAATCAAAATGAACATTTAATTCAAGGGACTATTATGTCAACTGTTAAGTTCAATGGAGGAGATATCTTGTCTTGGTTATCAAAGGAGATGACTCCCAAAAAATAGAAGCATAGGTGTGATTGTCTGAATTGATGGTATATTAGACAAGGCCCAAGTTGAATTTATCTTGGATTCGTTTATGGATTTATTCACTTGTGATGTTCACGACATGACTTACTTCAATATTAAGTAAGTGATTGACCATGTGTACCTAACTCATATACTTTAGTATATCGAAAACTTGTGTTCCATTGACCTCAAAACTGAAAGTTTGTGTGTTGAGTATGTGACTTATGTATGGAATGACTTCACTTACAATAGTAGAATTCATAGCTCGGATAAAGAGTAAATAATATCATCTCACTGGCATTATATGGATTATGGAAAATAAATCGTGGCCACAAGTCATTCATCAGGGACGAATAATTGTTATTACTATTTGTTAGTAATCACCCCTAACACAATAGGGTAGAAAATCACCATTGTCAGGAGGTAGCCAGTGAAGTAGATAGCCTAGCATATATTCAAAAACTACTTCATTGAAAGTTTTTATAATATATATTTTAAAATATTTATTCATAATACATTTTAAAGAAAGAGATATAAGTTCAACATATATGACAAATTTAATAGGATGGAGAGAGTAATAATTTTTCATAATAATAGTTCTCTTGGGCTTATCCTAGTGTTGAACCTTAGCCATATATCATATAATACAACAATTCTAAACTTCTAACTCACAATATTAAGGCCAATGAAGCATTCGCTCAATAGCAAGATTAGACTCCGACAATTTTAATGTCCTAAGTTCGAATGTGTGGATTCCCTTAGTTATAGTCAATTCAATTATTGAGTTAATTATTCAACTTGCATTAGTTGATTGTATTGAAATTAGACATTTATAATATAAAAAAATTTAAATTTAAATTTAATTTAATTTATTAATATATTTTACTTATTGAAATAAAAAAAAAATATTCATATAATAATTTCCAAAATTTAAATAAATATTCGATTCATATATCATCTTCCAACATTGCGAAGTAGCCGCTACCTGAGGGATATATGTGGGTCTCATTTTTGCTGCAGAATCCACTAAAAGAATAAGAAACACAAAGCATCTTTTGTTTTTCCCCCTTTAATTTGTTAAGTGGGTTAATGTTATTGGAATCTCAGCCATTTTAACAAAGTTAGTGCTTAGGTGGTGACTAAAGTGCAAATTACTGAAATTCACAAAAGCTTTTCCTCAAAGGCAACCAAACCCTATTTATATTTTAGTGGTCAAAGGAAAATCCCAAAAAAAAGAAGTAATTAATTGATTAATTAAAAAAGTGGCTTTGCTCACGTGACAGCCGGAAATGCATAAAGATGTTGAATAGAAAATAAAAAGAGACACATGAGGCATAAAGTTACCATTATGCTGCCGCTATCACCATGCATATTTGTTTAGGGGACAAAATCCATAGTCAGTGCTATCAGAATTTTTATCTTTTTATATAAAATAATAATATTTTTTTTTATAAAAAGTTATAGAAGCACATAGCTTTTTCAACATTTTTTTATGTTAAAGATCGGTTAAAGATGGTTAAAAAATGAATTTGGGTTTAAATATTAAAATATTGTTTTTAAAATATTTATATTTAATATAATATTATTTAATCAATTTGAAAAATAGTACATTAATTATAATTTTCTTTTTAAAAAAATATCTACATTAGTGTCACAAAACATGGATTAATCGTTTCTCTTTTATTTTTGTTTTCTTTGTGGCTCAGTAAAAGTAGTGGTTCATGACTTTGTGATCAACTTTGTGTAAAGATATAAAGTTGGCTATTGGTCAGCTAAACTTTTTGTGTGGAGGGACATGAAGTTCATGAAGAGAAATGGGTATTTGATTTTCGACCTCACCTTTTCATTTAGAAAGTATTATAATAGTTAAAATTTTATAATTATTAAACTATTAGTAAATTTACGTTTTGTTCACTCAACTTCAAAACGTTACAAAATGGTCAGTAAATTATACAAATGTTTTCATTTATGTCACTGGCTGTTAAAATCACTATTGTATGGTCTTCCCTGTTCGCACTCCCTACACCAATGTTCGCACTCCCTACACCAATCAAAAGCTCTCATTCTTCTTCTCTTCTACAATTTAGTTTTTTTTTCATAAAACATCTTTGAATGTCACAATTCTATGAACCAAAATCTAAACATCTTTCTTCTCTGATCTCCAACATTGATCGTCAAATCGACTTAGATCTAAGGTATGTTTTTCTACTTGTTGATGTGTACTAATCAACCGTACTGATATTTGAATTATTGCTTAGAGCTCGCTAGCCAGACTTTAGAAAAAAATATTAACAACCTAGTGACTTAAATAAAAACTTTCGAATAATTTAATGACTTATATAAAAATTTTCAAATACTCTAATGATTATTTTGTAACTTTTTGAAATTGAGTAAACAATGACGTTGGGTGTAATTTACTATTATGAATTGTCAATCTCTTAATGCTTTTTTAAGCATGAAAGGTTTGGTGGAACATAGAAAATTTATGAGAAACAAGCAGAGGAATTTAATAGTTCTAACTTGTAAGTTCAAACATTTTCTTTTATTTGTAAAAAGCTCATTCAAAGATTTAGATCAATTTACTTGTTACATGGTTTGTTTTATCTAAATGAATAGTTAAAATTTTAGGAGTTGTAATTGCTAATATAGATGAAGTCTTTGTTTATATGCATGCTTATGAAATTATAAGAAATGCTAAATTTGTTGCTTTATTCCCCTTTTAAGGGGAGGAATCTATTTGCACCTGTGTAAAATTAAAGAGTTTTACACATTTACAAATGATAAATTCATTTGAATGCTAGTTTGAGGTTCATTAATAGAATTTTTGAAGGAGAGGTTGACTGAAGCGAACATGGCTATTCAAAGACCTATTCAAATAGAGGCTAGAATATAATAGACATAGGGTGCCTTTTGGCCTTTTTAACAAAAAGGAGGAGATAAATTGATACTAGTTTGTTTTGATGTATTGGATAACATCTATTATGAGTTACTTATATTGATTTGTTTTTGGTATCTCATATGTTTATATGGCATGGTGATAGGGGGAGTTTTGATCAGTTGCTTATGTTTTGTCAAAAGGGGAGATTGTTGGGACTTTAGCTATCTCGTTGCTAATGTTTCAACTCATGTTCAACACGTTCATGTTTAAATAGATGTTCAGATAAACCTTTAGACAGTAATTTAGACATGAATCTTAAACAACTCAAGTAAAGTTGGATGTTGGCATTTTTTACTTTCACCTCCATATTGGTTTCTCTATAAGCAAATGATTCCCAAAACATGTTTTATCTCGTCATTAAAAATGATGATCAAATTTGGCTGATTGAAGAATCTTGGAAATCAAACTTGCCTTATCCAATAAGAAGTATCCTTATCCTTTAAGCTATTTTTAGTAATTAAGTTGTCGATTTTTCTTGGCTGATAAGGCTGTATTTTGGAATAGATATTGGAGTATATTATCCACGACTATTATGCATTAAATCGATAATTTTATCTCCACAAAATTTGTTAAGGGAAGCTATTAATATGCTTGGTTTGACAAGCCCTTTAGAGGGTGTTGATACTACATTATTTTGTATTTGTTGTTAGGCTTTTGTTCGTATTTGGCACTCAGTTTATAGTTTTGTAAGTGAGGTTATTTGGGTGAATGATTTTAACAAGTCAGGTTATCTATTAGGTTGCAATTACTTCTTGTGTAAGGATAGATTAGGCTAGTCAATAGGTTACTAGAATGAATCATTTACTAAGTAAGGCTCCGCAGAGTAGGATTATTTCCGAATTGAATTAACAAATTTGTGTTCCTATATCTCTCCGTCTCTTATTTGTTTACTGCCTTTGTAGTATCCACATTTCTAGTCAAACATCTATCTAAACATCAAACTAGACAAACAGCAAAAGAGTATTCTCCTTGGTAAGGATCTTTGCATCAAGGGGTTTTGGAACTGCACTCATCATATAATATTTATAATCATTTTACTTTTGGTCAAAGGACAACATGATCATGAAATTCCCCTAGGACTCAACAATGGCATACATTGGAGATATCCCCCGATCTCAATGGATATTCAGTCTCTTATTACACTGATGAATCACATCATCATAACCAAATAACATCACCAAAACCAAAAGGAGGTGGAATAGTTTGAGGGGCATGCAATCAAGGGTTTCTCAACAATTGCTTATGCATCGACATCAACTTCGTTTTTGCTTGATTTATTTTATTTTGTTGCATGTTTCATGTGTGTTAAATTCCACGATCTCTTTCTTTCCTCCATGAACTGTTTCTATCTCAACACTTACTTTGTCATTTAAAAGAAGATGAAGTTAATTTAATCTGACTTTTTAAAATTTAGTAATTTAAATTGAATACATTTGACATTGTGCAAACAAATGAAAAACTGTATAAATGCTGACATAAATTTTTATATGATTGTTTGCACCAATATCAAAGGAATAATAAATAAATTCTTTGTTTATTTTATACATAAACTAAATTGCATTCTTTTAGTATATAAGTATTGCATCCATACTTCAGCCATATTAAGGATGAGGTTTTAAAATTTTAATAATAGATGGTTAAGTCTTATATGCTTAATTTCAAATTCTATTAATAATAAAAATAAAATTGAAGTTTCATTGAAAATGCATAATAATTCATTTATACATATTTACTTTTATATATATATTTCCTAATCAACCCTTAACCTTTTAAACCTCTAACTAATTACATTCATTTAAGGTAGATGTTACATAATTAATGTCAATTAAATTAATATCCAATCAATTATAAGTTAATAATAATTATTTTTATTTAACTGAAAAAAATAAACCTCCAAATGTGAGAGGTATAAAGGTAAAATTGATAAAAAAGAGAGATAGATAAAAAAAATAAAACATTAATAATAATTTGTTTGATAAATAGAAGGGGAAATAATTGAATTTAGAAAAACAAGATATGATGGCCTAAAATAGAAGAAAAAAATAGAAGCTTAAGGGGTAAACTATTAAAATAGTCATATTTGTTTGCTTCAGGTTATACTTTAATTACTTATGTTTGAAATATTATATTTTAGTCACTTACGTTATTGTATTGTAATATTTTTATCACTGAGTCGTAAATTGTCGTTAACGGTGTAATGCTAAGCTGATGTGGTATGTTAAATCATCATTTCAAAATAAAATTTTAGGCCAATTTATACAACTGGTCCCCATATTTTTTCGTTTTGAGCAATTTAATTTTTTTTAGGTTCTTTTAACCCTTTTTTTTCTGTTTCTCCCTCTGTTTTCCTTCCTTCTTCATTTCTTTTAACGTAGTTTTTTTTCTATATTTTCCATTTGTTAAAACTAGTCTTTATACTTTTATTTTTTGGAACAACATAATTTTTTTGATTGAGGCGAGCTTGTGGATTAATTTTATCAAATGGAAAACATAGAAAAACTACATTAAAATAAATGAATAAGGGATGAAAACAGAGGGTGAAGCAAAAGAGAATGGAAAATAAAGAAAAAAAAAGGAAAGTTAAAAGAACATAAAAGAAAAAAATTAAATTGTTCAAAACGAAAAAATATGGGGACCGATTGTATAAATTAACCTAAAATTTTTATTTGAAATGATGATTTAACATGCCACATCAGCTTACCTTTACACCGTTAACGACAATTAACGACGTAGTAACTAAAATATTACAATGCGATAACGTAAGTGACTAAAACGTAACATTTCAAACATAAGTGACTAAAAAATATAATATAAGGTAAACAAAAGTAACTATTTTAATAATTTACCCAATATTAAAGGTTATGTAAAAGCATATGCACAATCAATGATATTTAATTTGGCAAATATCTATTTATGGCATAATTTTGTCACACCAAAAATATGTGATCAGATGGATAATTGCTTCCTTATTATGAGTGGGAGTGGGTTACTAGTAGTTGCTAAAATTACAAATAAGTTTTGATTGATTTTGAAAATTTTGGATATAATATGACAATATAAGGGAAAATAATTAAAATATAATATTCTATAAAATGTGACGTCAAAATTGCATAATCACGACATGCATGAAATTTAAATATGTTAAAATTTATATAATATTTTAAATATTATTATAATATGTGAAAATACATAAACATCATACAAAGCATTCTTTTAATAGTTGGAATTTGAAAATAAACATATATTTAAAAATAATTGTAACTAAGAATTGCTTTTTATTGCCTTTTAATATTTTTTATTTTATACTATTTGTTGAAAATATTATAATTTTTATTTTGAAAAACACAAAATTTTGAAAAAAAAAATTCTTGAATTACCTTCGTGTCACCTTAAATTACATAAAAGCTAAGCTTGCATTAAAAAATGAAATAAATTAGGAGCTCCTTGATTGAATTTTAACTTAATTGGTATCGTTATCATTACAATAATTAGGAGGATGTGCATTTAGGTATATTTTCTCCAAAAATTGGGTTCTATGGATAGGTATAATCATTGTATAAAAAGAAGACTTCTTAATAATAATAAGGAAAAAAGGTCTCTCCAATCCTTCTCAATTTCAATATTGAGCAGAGTGGTTCTTCTAAAAAAATTAGAGTAATTTAATCACGACATTAATATTTTGTTGTCAATTTTACATAAATTTAATTGGTATAATAACAAATTTAATTTTTATTATTTAAACATTCTACCAATTTGGTCACAATTAAACAAATTTAACCTGTAATATTTTCGTAAATGTGTAAATGTTGAGGCTAAATTCGTTGACTTTTTTAGAATCAATACCAAATTAACAAAATATGTAAACATTGATAGCTAAAATTGTTATTATACCTATCAAAATTATGCACAATTAACTAAAGACGTTAATGCAATAATTAATTGTTCTTAATTGTTCATTATCAAAATTAATAGGAATTAAATTACTTTAATTTTTTTATAGAAACTATTTTACTCAAATTAAAAATTAAAAGTGGTTGAAAAAAAATACCGAAAAAGAAATTCTGTGTGTGAGATTCTCCAATAATATTAAGCTTCAAATACCTTACCACCAAATCTAACAAATGTAAATGATGTTAAAAAATATTTTAAAATCTTAATCTTAAATTTTTTTTTAGCTCAAACAAAATATTATCAAAGACAAAAATAACAACAAAGCAATAAATAAATTAAAATAAATAAATAAGTAAGGCATGCATTCACTAAATAGAATTCAAAAGTTTAAAGACTACACTTAAATCGAAAGACTCAATCACTATAAAACTCTTGGTACGTCGTAATGCCATACATTGGTTTGTTCAATCTGAGAACTCATATCCTTCGCATTCATAATCAACGCTTAAATGTTTAATTCTTATTTCATAAGTTGTTTTAAATTTAATGAGATTTTTAAGTCACGAATTCACAAAAGAAAAGATAAAAAAAAAAAAAAACTACAGAAACAACTTAAACATAAAGAATAAGAAAGACTTGAAATCAGTTTGTAACGTAAAACTTAAAGACCTTGTTTTTTTCGATAGATGCTTAAAGAAGGAAAAGAGAAAGAAAGCGTAGAAAAAATGTGAACATATGTGAAATCATTTTATGTTATCGTTAAAATATTGTGTAACGTACGAATCAAATTTATTATTTATTTCATAAATTATTTAAAATTTATTAATGCGATTAAAGTGACAATTTTTATTTTATTTTATTTTATTGAAATTTACAAATATCAAAAAGAAAAAAATATAGTTTTTGAAAAGAAAGAAGAACAAATTCCCTCCAAATGATTGGGCACAACCAAAGCGAAGCCAACAGTCTCCCAGCCATAGCCATTACTCTCTCTCTCTCTCTCTCCCCCGCCAAAAGAAAAAGCCTCTTTGATTCTCTCCTATAAATACCCTCCTCTCTTCCGTTCCTTCGTTTTCTCTCCAGAAAATTCCCTCACTAAGTTTTTCTTTTTGTTCTCTTAATCGCGCTTCGACTTTGATCTCCATTAATTTTTAGCTTTGTTCTTTTGAAATTCCTTAGCATTTGAGCTCTTTGCTCAAACATCAGATCTACTTCTACATTTTATCAAGGTTAGTTCCTCTTCTTTTTAAATCTTTTTTTCGTTCATTTTTTCTCTGTTTTTCTTATTTGTTCTGGTTTTTTTTTTTAGCTTAAATTTCGAAAATCATTGATTGTTCTTCTTCTTATTGTTGCTGTTGTTGTTTTGTTTAGTATTTCGAAAATTAGAGGTCCGTCTGATTTTCGTCGTTGTTTTCTTTAAATCTTTTTTAGAATTTTCATTGAGAAATGATGTTCATTCTTTCGAGGCTGCTCTGTTTGGTTGCTGTGAAACGAGAGAGTAAATTTTGGAGTATATAGAAAGAAACTTTTGTTTCTTTTGTTTCCAATATCGAGATTTTCTTTGTTTTCGAATAATGGTAATTGCTTTATTATTTATTTTTCTAAAAGATTCGGTCTATTTCTGGATTTCTTTGAACTGTAAATAATACCCTTTTTTTTGTTTATATAAAAGGCTAATTTACTCTTTCTAAGCAAATTTCTGCTGTGTTGTAACTTGAAACGGTTATCAGTATCGTTTACTTATTTGATAGTTTGGATGAAATATAGTTATAGGAAAGCTGTTAGATTCATATGGTGGTATTGAAAATTATATTATGTAAACATTTTAGTTTTCAGGAAAGACAAGTCTCTAATTATACTGCTTTATTTTTCTACAAGCGTAGGTTAATTATAAAGTCTGGTATTATAAGTTGAGTGATACTTATTTTGTTAAAATTATACTGATAAATCTATCAAAAACATTACTGATAAAATAAATTTAAATATTTAAGTCATTAATTTTTAAAAATAATTTTTTTAAGAAGGTATTTTTTTTAATCTAGTATGGTTGAAATATTTTATTTAAAATTTTTTTATACAAAAGAGAACTATTCATGATCTCATCCTACTTTAAACATTTAAATTTTAATAATAATTTCGATACCAATCGAGTTAAAACTCAATTAACTTACTTAATTTTTTTAAAGTGCTTTAAATTCAAGTTTATATACTATTACTCGAGTAAAGTATATTAACTACCGTTAGTACTTAATCTTGGCTTGGCGCATCACTGAAGTTGTCTAGTCTCAATTTTGTCACGATAGTGATTGAGTGGAACTTAAGTATATCCCTGGAATCTGAGTTTAGTGGCTAGCACTTAGCAGAACTGCATAGACTTTCTTTTATTGTTAGACTGCGGAAAAGCACTAAACAGGTTCATTTAATGAGGCACTGTAGATTAGCAAAAACTTTTATAGCCAATGCGGCCTTGGAGGGGCTAGCATTTTCGAGCAGTTAAATCATATAGCTGGCTTTGCAGCCAATTGAATCTGGATTTTCCAAATACAAAAAATTGCCAGAGGATATTTCTTTGAGACCCAGGGGACTGTGACGTTAAGTCTTAACTACCCCTGTAGCTTTTACGGTGTAATTTTTAACTTTGGGAAACAAGCTCAATAATTGGAGTTTTAAGGATTATACACTAGAAGGAAAAGAGCCAAAATCATTAGTGAAGAAAATGACAACTCTTTTGGCTAACTGGCCAAATTGCTGTCATCTTGCTATTCTGAGAGTGTGGATAAAATGACACTAATTTTAGTTGGTCTGGTTGCAAAAGAGGGAGTAAGAACTCCATTGGAATTAAGGCATTTATGTGTCTTCACTTCGTATGCACAGATTCTCTGATTCGTTAGACAAGAATAGTATATATCTCCACTTCACAACAACCAGAACTTGAAAAACAGATTCATCTGTAGACTGAAAACAGAGTTCATTCTTTCTCTTTTCAAATCGTAATTGAGGTAAGCTGTATTTCTCTTAGTACGATGCATGTAATTTGAGTTCCTTCTATGTTTCACTCTGTTTTTCTCTTCATTTTCATATAAAACTTAGTAGTCGATGCTTTGGTATCTTTAAACATTTTAACTAAGAAAAAAGATTGTTAATTCCCCCCCCCCTTTTTTTGAAATTTTGCTCAATGACTTGCAGCATTGATGGTAAAGCCTTTGTAACTTACCTTCTTATTAGTGGGTTGAATGTTTTTGTATGGTGTTATGTTAGATCAACAGATCTTATCCAGAGAAGAAGAAATCATGAAGATTTCAGAAGCAGAGTAGTGTTTTTTCCATTTTTCATAAAAAAAACTCTGAAATTTTATAGTACCTTGCATAGTGGCCTTATTTGGCTTGAGCTGAAAGCTCATTTTAACGTTTTGCGAGGCAGTTCCTGGACATTGAATATTTTCTTAGGCTCAACATATATTTCAGAGATCTTTTTAAGTATTTTGACATGGGTATGGCCTATGAGGTCATTTTTGCTCCACGAAAGTGTTTGCCAGACTGGATGGTTAGTATCATCTATCAGGCGATTCGGCCAGCCAAGGTCCCAACCCCATCCCAGGCAAGAAATCTGTGACTTAAATTTTTACGGGACCCACAAATTGTGGTACCAACCTTTCGTGAACGAGTAACAAATTTATGCCTTCACTGAAATTCCCTGGCGAGTGGCTACTAGTGTATCTTTTCACGGGCACTCACGCTCTAGGATCCCCAATATCTTTCTTTTTATCTCTGACCACAAGCATAATACCACCGCCCACTTGCCTTCGTTTAGCACAGAAAAAGAACAAACCAGCATGCAAGTCCTTTCTGTCAATTTCTGGTCTTCGCTCATTTCCCTTTCCTCCCTTTCATCGATTTAGTCACTTGTATTATGGTTCTTTTCCGGTATCTGTCTTTCCTTTCTTCGCTTTTTTATTTGGACGATAGTCATAATTCAAATTATATTTAAAAAGTATATTTCTGTTTGCTCATTATTTCTTTTTTGAAGTCCAAAAGTTGCAACCTTCCCCTGTAGCAAGTCCATGCAGTTCTTCCTCATTTCCTCTTAGACCGTAGTAGCGGCATTTACTTACCTATCTGTACCATTAATTTCCGACATTTTCTAGCACCGATTGCTTATGTTTTCCATTTTACTGATTTCATTGACGCACGTCTTTACTGTCTCAGTTTATCTTTTTCTTTTCTTTGATTGCTATTGCTTAACTCTGGTAATCAACGAATTATTGAATTGCTTTTGGTGATTGTAATCTAGCTGAGCAACAATTTTATGCTTTGGAATCTTTCATTGTTTGACTTTTAGAAAGTTTGCTTGCAATATGCAGAGCGTGTAACCGGGTTAGGTATATAGTCTTTCTAATCATACTATACAAGTGGTGGCAAATCATTTTCGATCATCAGGTTAGGTACCAAGGAGATTCCTAATATGTACTATCTGTTAATATGGCTAAAGCCATTGTCATTCAAGTTTTCTTTCAAGGAATCGGATTAGGAATACGTGTAGACCAAGCATTTTGGCTTATCTCTTCGGTGCTTTACGTAAAAAAACATGTCCGTTCTTGAGTTGCGTCAATGTCCCAAGGTGGAAAATGTCTGTTCATTCAGAATTCCCCACTAGGAAAATAGGGAAATGGTTGCCCCATTTGGTTGTTCTCCCACAGGCAAAAATTTGCCTTTTCTTGTGCCAGCAGTTAAAGGTTGCTGGCTGCACCACTCAAAGAGTACAAGTAGCCCCACCCCCCCCACTCAACAGAGCAGGGGTTGACATGTCATCGCAATCGACATTGCTTAGTGCTTTTATTCTTTGGTCTACTCAAAATTACCCAAAAATTAATCAAGGAGATTGATTTAGGTTTAGTTTAGTTGGTATTATTACTATTAAAACATATAAGAGAATATAAATTAGAGTGCATTTAGTCGCATAATATTTTCTATAAATTAGTGAATAGGAATTGCATTGAAGAAAACACTAAAGAAGATTATTGTCGCACTTCTAGTTGCTTATTTCCATGCTGATGTTTTTCAGTTCGAAATAGAGAGGAAAATAGAGGGGAAAACATGTTATTAAATGCGCTTTTGAGTTGCCAGGTCTAGTGGCTCTGTCTGTGCATTTATTTAATTCACCTATTAAAGATTGTCACAAATTTCTTTAATTTATTATTACAATATAAGGATATACGTGATTCTATTAATTCTGTTTGTAAAAGTTGACAATTTTACTGTCAACGAATGAGATAACTGGTCTCATAAGTAACAGAAATGTTACTAGAAAAAAGTGTAAAATGTATATTCCCCTAAAAACTACTTTTATCTGGACTAGTTATAAAATGCGCATGCTAGCGTGGTCCAGTTGCTGGTCTCTCTATGCGCATTTACTTATTATCCTTTGCACGATAAAGGTACAAAGGACTAAATTATATTATATAATCAGTAGAATTCTAAATTTGTACAGGGCACTAAAAATACAATATATGTTAAAATATAAAGTAGAAACCTTATAATAAAATGCTAAAGATAATATTCTCCAAAACAAAAGGTAAAGTAATTCAAGAAAACGGGTAGAAATTAGACTAGAAAAGTTGGTGAAATGAATTTTTAATAAAGTTAAAAGTAATAGGAAATTTTAGCTAAAACACATTTGGAGATTCCTAGTACGGGCCCTAAATTGTTTATAGATCTAATGTGAAAAGCATTATTAAATTATATGCAGAAACGTTTATGTGTTTTTTTTAAGGTGAAGAGGGATTTGATGTGTTGAATATAATGAAGACAATAAGTTTGTCAAAATTGAAACAAATCATGATTGTCATGTATGACCCCTTTTTCATGCCTAGAATGCTGCTCGAGCCATACATGCTTTCTTCTTTTGGTTTTAACGAGGGAAGGAAGTATATGGGGATTGAACTGGTCAATGTTTTTGTCACTATTTAGTGGCTTAAACCACGTCGTATATGCCTCTTAAGTATATTAGAATTCATCAGTCATTTTGTGGATAAAATAAAAGAAGGTTTTTTTTAAAGTAATAATATTTATTAAAAATGTTATATTTAAAAATAAATTAAAATAGAAAGTAAATTTTTAAAGGAAATGAGAGGAGTAGGAGATAAGATGGGTAGTTATGAAAGATATTTATAAAAATACAGAAAGATAAGTTGTTTTTGAAAAAGTTAATTTGTTAGTCTTTTCTCTGAGTTATGTGACTAATTCAATCAAATATTTTATTATTAGCATAAATAATTTTATGAAATGCTTTTCCATTAGAGTTTGTAGTTCATCCTCCGATTCCACACTGTGAGGTTCACACACTACACTATCAGTGGTCACCTCTTCTATTGGAATCTCTCTTTCTCGTATTTAAACTACAAGAAGGGACTCAAGTATCCTCCAAGATGTCTTCTTTCTAACTTGTATGATCATTTAAGTTAATCCTAATTTTATTGTTTATTTTGTATTCCTTTATATGTAAATTAGGAGATAAAAAAAACATTTTTAAAAATAACAGTCCTCGTTAATTATAACATTGATTTATCTTCTTTTCCTTTTAAATATTAATAAATTGAAATCTTTCCGCGTGTACATATTCGTATTGTTGACACTATTACAAGATTTTACACCTATTTTAGTAAGAGTATACCTAATTTTACTAAGATTTTGATTTACTGGTTTCTTTTCTTAGAGCAAAAGTTGGACCTTAGCAGTTACCACGCCCCTTAGATTTTCTCCCATAGATGTAAAGAAAAAAAAGATATTTGACTTGTCTCTAAATGTTGATTAATTGTTGCATTGCACAGCATTTTGCATTTTGTTTATTATTACTTCTTTCTTTGGTCAATTAAAATGGATTAAGGGACAACTTGATATCAACCATTTGTTTCTTTATAATCAGTTTCATTGAAAATTAATAATAGAGATTAGTTGATTTGTGGAAAAATATTTGATAGGGAGTTTTTTAAACACTAAACAAATATCTTTATAGGGAAATGGTAAATTAGTTTTTTTTAAAATACACATCAATTTTTTTATATTGTTTGTGAAATAAAAAAATTTATGTCCTAGTGTGCCAAATACATACTCTACTAATAATAGCTCGTACAAAAAAGCCAAATTTTTGGGTTGGAAACGAGCTGTAATGATAGGACTTTTGGCACACTTCATGTTTATTTTGCATGCAACTTCTGAAAAATTAAGTGTCCATATTATTACTTCATCTATTTTCTTATCAGCTTTATTAGTTTTTAAACTATTGTTTAGTCACTTTCTTCCATTTCACAGCTTCTCCAAACAGTTACGTACTTGTCACATTAGTGTGTATATATAATGGTGACGGCTCTTGTTTTCTCTCTATTTTACGTTCTAGAGAATGCCATAGTTTCAAGGTAGTACATTGATATCTGGAACCTTTTGACAAATCAGCAGAGGACTTAATACAAACTTTTGTTTCCTTTTTTGAAGGGTAAAACATTGGTTTTACTTTTTTTCGTTGTTGTTTTAGAATAGACAGCTTAATTATTAATATAATAAGTAAAAGATTTGATTGTTTTATTTTATTAAAAAAAAAAATACCTTCATGGGAATAAAAGAACAATATTTTTTACTAAAAAAACCAAAATAATTAAATTATATTGAAGCGTTCAGATTTCTTTAGCAATCTGTTCAAATACCCGATAAACCTGGAAAATGCTCATGTGCCTTCCTGAGTCGACCCACGGAGAACGTGTAGAAAGCAATCTTTCCTAAGTGCTTTCGTATAGATTTTTTAGTAAATGATCATTTAACACTATTAATTACTTGACTAATGTCCCAATTCTTGAGTCTTCCAGTTTGATTATATTTTACTAAACTACGTATTTTCTGGTTTTTTGTTGGTAAAACTTTTTCTTTCCCTTTTCTACACGATCTTATGTTCTTTCTTGTGTCACCTGCAGCTGCATGGCGGGCTTTAAGTGCCATATAAAGATTTCACAAGAATGTGTTCCTTCCTTACTTTTTGTCCTGCTATGATAACTCTCTCCCACCCACAACTAGACTCTGGAATTTCTTTCTGTTTCATTTCTTTACCTTTCTTATCTAATCCTTTGGTGCTTCAGTTTTAGTACAGAAGTTCATGTATTGTAGCAAAGCGTAAGCAGGTTAACTTTTCTTATAGGAAATATTGGGTTGTTTGGTTTTTAGGATTTGGTCTCAAAGGTGGGAATTTTTTTTTCTTTTTTTTTTCACTACTTTTTGCTATTTTAAACTGGTTAAGACTTAAGATAGATTCTTCGAGTTTAATAAGCTTCCAATGTTTTAACTAAAAAAGATTCTTTTAATTTTTTGCGTGCAATGGTTGGATTTTTAACCTGGATGATAGGTTGTTGCGGAATCTTGAAAAATGAAGGGAACTACATACCGCGTGATTTTATATTCTCTATAGTTCGGCTCTGCTAAATGTGTCATTCTTGCTTCTTTTTCCTATGCGATTTTTATACATAGTGGATTTTGGTTCCGAAAGAAATCTTGGGCTTGAATTATTATAAAAATTCATGGGTAGATCCCCATTTTTTTCATCAAATTCAGTGGATCCCATTTTATTTGTTATCTTTTCATATTTTCTGTCCTTTTGTTTGATTCTTTTTGGGAAGAAATTTAGGCAGTAACAAGTTTTTAAAGACAATGGAAATCTTAAGTAACTATTTGTACAAAATCATTGACCGTCGTCGTGTTTTTACAGTACGTAATCTTAGTAAGATGCCAGAGCTTTCTCAGAATTATGCTGCTGAATATAATACGCTTAATTTACTAAAACAAAAATGCAGGACATAAAATTATTCTGAGAAGCTTATAAAATTGGTATTGGTGGTTGGTTTCTAGATTGAGCGTATGCCTGGAAACAAGTACAACGGTAATTCGCCGCATATACCAACTCGCACGGAACGCCTTTTGCTGATAGAGAGCTAAGGGAGCAAAGGAAAAGCAACAAATTCCCATTTAGATGAAGTGATTGATATTCGTAAGGGGCTGAAGTATCTGAAATGGCCACGTTTAGAGAAGGTGACAACTTAGGGCTGCTTTTGTGAAAATACTTGAAGACGCTGCAGTTGCAAGGGCACGACTGAGGGATGCGAAAGACAAGTGGAGGCCAGACGATTTGTAGTGTAGGCCGCTGGTAATAAGATCATGGCAAAAAGGCAAACTCCTCAAGACTAGTGGCCAATAATACAAAAAGATACAGTTGGGGCAGTGGATGGGCTGGTGTGATGTTCGGATGAGATTGGACAGAAGGCACTTACTAAAGCTTTAGCTGAAAAAGGTATTTAGGCTGCTTTTGAAACACTCCTTTCTGGAATGCAATCTGATTATATGTTATATAGGCAATTTAGATTGAAGGCACTTATCATGCCAGTGGTGTAATCCCAGTATTCCTTGGATGAAGAGATTGTTCCATCAGTACTACAATGGTTATTGCAATAATATATTGTGGCCTCTATTTCACTACCTTGGACTTCCTCAAGAAGACCGCCTTGCTACTACAAGAAAGTTTCCAGTCCCAGTTTGCTGCATACAAGAAAGCCAATCAAATGTTTGCTGATGTCGTAAATATGCAACTATGAAGAGGGGGATGTTGTCTGTGCCATGATTAACCACCTAATGTATCTTCCCCGAATGCCTTGAAGAACCACAACAATAATATGAAAGTTGGTTGGTTTCTACATACACCATTCTTCTTCTGAAATTCATAGGACACTGCCATCCAGATCTGAGCTTTTGCGTTCAGTTCTTGCTGCTGACTTGGTTGGGTAGGTTTCTGCTGGCATTTTTGCTGACTTATTGCACTTCATCTTTAACATGATTGATATATTTTTCTTTTCAAACATAAGTTATCAGTCTATCTCAATTGGTGAAATCTGGGATATGCATAGTATAGCTAGTTAAACTTTTCCTCTTAGCCTATTTACCCCTCTAATTTTTGCTGTTGGTATTCTTGTACTTATGCAAGGTTCATTGTTTTACAATTTGGTTGTGAATGGTGGACATTTCTATTGGCAATTATCACACTGACATTTTCTCTGCCTTGTTAATTTAATTATTTTAATCTGCAGATTATTGAAGTTTAGCTGGTCCAGAAATTTGTTTAATTTCACTTATCGTAACTAACATGTGCTAGTTTAAACAAGCAGGATTATGTGGTTTTAGGAATTGCATGACCTCTTGCAGTTAAGCTTTCTGAAAAATCTACAGGGAAGTGATGCTTATTAGTGAAGAAAAGTCGGCAAAATAAAAACAAAAAAAATCGTTATTGTGTATATGTTTGTATTTAAGATGTGTTGCATTTGATTCTAATAGGTCTCATGATTTTATCACACCTATTATTAGATCAGCTCTGAGAGTGTGTTTCCTCAAATTTTTATAAAGCTTACTATTAAGCAAAGTTGGCAAAATAAAAACAAAAATCCTTATTTGTATAGATGTTTTGTATTAAAGATGGATTGCATTTGATTCTAATAGGTCTCATGGTTTTATCACTTTGAAGTGGTTCATTCCCTATGATTGGATCACCTCTGAGAGTGTGTTTCTTAGACTTCTATAACTATTTGCCTAATGTGCAGATAAACCATTGGTTTTCATTTTGTTGTATGCGTTCCAGTTTTCATACCTATGACTATGCAGACATTTTTGTTAGTGCTGTACTTCGAATTCTTGGAATTGAGGGGACACCTGAAGGAGTCGAGGATCAAGGGAGGCTGACCCGTGTTGCGCGGTATGTTTGATTCCTTTATTTCCTTTTTTTTCACTTGACTTCTCCTATGCCTTTATTCTTCTAGCTTGTTGTTTATATGCTGCACTAGGAATATTAGTTTAAACATTTTTCCTCAAACTAATTGCAAATTATGCTTATACTCGTCTTTTGGTTCTTTAATTGCTTGAGACATCAGTTTCCTATTGGGATAGACTCTCTACGGTTCCAAAACGCACTTCTGGTTCCTCAGGTCCAGGAACACATCAAAGAATTGAAAGAAAGGTTTTCTGGCCGAAAGGTAGATGCTTTATTTACCTTATGACATTCTTATAACTTTAATTTCTTTATCTGCTTGTTTGTTGCTAAATTTGAAATCTGTGATTTCTGGTTTTGTAAGTGTGATCAACATATTGTGCAATTGTTTTGACCAAAACTATTTTCAGTGTTAATAAAAAAATTCTACCCTGATTTCTAGTCATGCCATGTTTGAATTACTATGGAATATATATACACAAACTGATTATATAGACATGTAGATATGTATGCATAGTTTATAATATTTTAATGTTAATACTAGGATGTATACTTGTTAAGCATCTAACGTAAAAACAGTTGGCATTAAGTGGAGAGACTTTATAAGACTAGGAAACCCAATATTTAACAGATGGGGTATAGCACCTTAACAGCCAGCTCAATTTCAGCTATTTATCCCTTTTAGATTGAAATTTTCTTTTTCCTTTTTTCCTTTTTATTTCTATTTCACCTTTCAAAGCAGTATAATGTAGAAGTGTTTGCCAGTTTATTATACATGTTTGTAAATCCATGTAGAAAGAATATTTCTCTCTTCTATATCTTCTCTTTTTGGTTTTCTAATATAATTTTTGTGGCCTTATATTGCTGTGGTATTATTTTATTTGTTGCTCTGTGTGCTTATTATTAACTGTCCTAACTTGGCAGGTAATGCTTGGTGTTGATCGTCTTGATATGATTAAAGGAATTCCCCAAAAGATACTGGCATTTGAAAAGTTCCTTGAGGAAAATCCTAACTGGCGTGATAAAGTGGTTTTGCTTCAAATTGCAGTGCCAACAAGAACTGATGTTCCTGAATGTATGCTTCTTTGTTTCTCTTGTTTGTAGATATGTGCTCTAATACTGTTTATGTGTTTGCCAGGTATAGCATATTTCTGGAGTTAGTTTTCCTTTACAAGAAAGATGTGTTATTGTTAGTTTTTAATATACTTGAGTTCCATCTTGGGCAGCAATTGTGTAGATTTTTTAACCTTAAATCTGTTTTGGTATTGGCAATGGTGTATTTACTGTCGTTGGGCATAAAGAGCCTCTAGATGTTGTGACTGAGCAAGTTAGATCAGGCTATCAATTAGCAATTAGAAGCTTTAAAGAGGAAAGTGCAGGATACAACATGAGCTTGAAATTTTAGTTCACTTGCTATACTCAATATGTATTATCAATTGCATGCCCAAATATGTTAAAAATATCAATTAGTTTATAAAGGATTTTGTTTTCTGAATAACAAACCAACCTGACTTGAAGTCTGAACCAGGAAATGGTGTAAGAGTTGAGGTTTGACTATAAATATGCTATTCTAATTCCTCAATTGCTCTCCTGAAATATGTTTTGCTTCCTGACCAAAGTTGAAGATAATTAACATTCTTCTTTTTACAGTTACCACGCCCTCAGAAACCTTTCTTGAGTTTCTTTTGTCCAATGAAAAGGAATTTGATATGTTTTATTACCGACTCTGGTAGTAAATGCAAAGGCAGGATGATAATGTTGTCAACTTTTCTTACAGATTCCTTGGTTCATCATGCATGCTCAATTTGGTCATATTATTTTTAACTTTAGTATAGTTATTTTTATAAATAATGAAATTATGTGAAAAATCCTGATTAATGTGTTTGGCTGAATGTAATTCTTAATTTTACTTATTATTGTTCACAGACCAGAACTTACAAGCCAAGTTCATGAAATTGTTGGGCGAATTAATGGTCGATTTGGATCACTGACTGCAGTACCAATACATCACCTGGTTTGTCTTTGGCATCCTAATAATTTCATGCCTGTGTTTTTTTTCTTTACTTGTATTTATCTGCTAGCTCATGAAACTTTGGTTTGAACTCTTTGCCTGCAGGATTTCTGTTGCCTGTCATCTTGGCATTCTAGCATTTATCTTTTTATCTTTTATCTTATTATCATTCTTTTAGTCTGGTGGGAGATAAATATGGAACATCTTGCAGAAAAATGTTAAAAGAGTAGCCATTTCTGTTGGACATTGAATGGAAGAGAGAGTAGAGTAGAAGAAACAATTATCCTTTTCTTGTTTTGAAATTAAGTAGAGTTGAAATTTATCATAATGGTTTTTCCCCAGAATTAACAGTATGCCCAAATTCAAACCATTACTAAAATGGATTTTTGGGTGGTATTTCACATCTGAATCCTCTACTGAAGAACTCAGAAACACTGAGTTTTTTTCTCTATTTCTCTCTACTCTTCCCTCGCAAAGTTTGTAAAAGTTTACCATGAGGTAGTGTGCCTTAGGAAGATAGATACCCTAAATTGACTGAAGTTTTAAATGAAAAGGAAGTACTCACCTTTTTGTGGAGACTCTGAGATATTAAAAACTTTTACTTTCATGAACTTGCTAGACTAGGATGAGAAATATTCATGTATGGAGAGTGATATATTGTCTAAAATGAATTATAATAGGTCGAATTTCAGGTTGTGTATTATTTGTCTTATCCTGAATGTTCCTTAATTTGTTATAATTGAACCGTTTATAATCATAGGTTTCTTGGTTTCATCTTTGGTTCTACCAGCATTTGAAGTTTGGACTTTGGACTGTGCAAGGAAGAGAGATCATTATTTTAAGTTTTTGTTTGCTTTCATGGATTTTAATAACGGGAATTTTTCTATGTACTTTTTTCACTTTACAGGATCGTTCACTTGACTTTCACGCACTATGTGCATTATATGCTGTTACCGGTACTTGTTGAATTGTTTTTCTTTTTATCTTCAATTTATTTTCTTCTTCAGTTTATTACTTTATTTGGTTGATTCGTAATTGTTTTACCACTAAACAATTTTAAATTAGTATTTATCTTCTACTTTTGCTTTTCGATTTGTTCTCTATGGATTCAGATGTTGATTGATTTGGTCGTCTGTTGTAGTTGCAATTACAGTTAGTACTTAGACACAAACAAAGGCCCTGGTTCACTTCTTGCAAGTAAATATTCTAGGGAAAGCATAACTGGTTCATTGGTTTTTTCTGTGCATCACAATCAACTTTTTTATTGTGTTTTGGCACATTGAAGAATCATATGACATCTGCAACTTTTTTGGAACTTGAAACTAATTTGGATAGTTCTGAGGAAAGGCTGACGTTGTTCTCTAAAGAATAATATCTGGAGAAGTCCAATAAGCTGTACAATAGAGACTTTATTATGAAGTTGCATCGTTGTAACCTGGAATGTCAATTGATTGTTATCACAGAATTAGCAATCTTGATGAATTGTATCCTCAATGTCTTTTAAATATTTATCAGTCTTAGGGAATTAGTGAAATCCACTTTAGAATATTGCTTTTCGCTTCTCGCAAGGCCCATATGACAATAGCTTTTTGGTTATGATTGATTCCAGGATATGGTTCTTAGCACCAAAATTTTATTATACTGTTTTTAGTTGTGGATTGTGTATTTAATAATGATGACCTTTTCTCTTCAGATGTAGCACTTGTCACATCTTTAAGGGATGGCATGAACCTTGTCAGTTATGAGTTTGTTGCTTGCCAAGAAGCAAAGAAAGGGGTCCTCATTCTCAGTGAAGTAATTACTTACTACTTAAAAGTATTCATTGCATGTTTTTGGGTTGAACGATACTAGTTTTGCTGTACTTGATTTTCATGCTATATTGAAGACTTAAGGTTAATCAAAATTCTTGCTCTCAAAATACTGAAGTGCTGTACTCAAGTTAGTGAAAGTAGTTCTTTCTAACCTTGATATCCTTGATGTATCTTGCAGTTTGCTGGTGCTGCACAATCTCTGGGTGCTGGAGCAATTCTAGTAAATCCTTGGAATATCACTGAAGTGGCGCTTCTATTGCCCAGGCTTTGAACATGTCGGCTGAAGAAAGGGAGAAGCGACATCAACACAATTTCCATCATGTGACAAAGCATACTGCTCAAGAATGGGCTGAAATGTTTGTAAGGTACGCAACAATATTTGTCTGCAATTTTGAATATATCTTCTGGCTGTTCTGAACTCTCTAGAACATGTTCATCATATAGGCTAGGCAAATTTTCCTCTATAGGCCAACTAGTTCTATTTCAGTTTCAACATGGTTTTAGTGTTGAAATATATTCTGCTAAATTCAGGCTGAGGTTCATTAATCTGGCAACGGAGAATTTTACAGTTGAAAACATAGCCTTTTCTTTTAAAGATTTACGTGAATGTGAAAGAGACACATTATGATTTTCTTACATTGTTCAAGTGCATGTAAATTTTGAAATTTTACTGCATTTGTTAAGCTTTGCACTATGCCTTTCCAACTTCATACAGAAGTTATCTGGTTTGGCCATGGTCAACCTTCCTGCTTTTGTTGCATTGATGTACATTATCAAAAGTAGTAATCTATTTTCTAATTAGTTAGCCAGGCATAATTGATTTTTGCCTCAGTCACATAGGAAACTAAATTCTCAGGTCTGCTTATTTCATCTATCAAAAACGTAGATGACAAGATATTATCTTGGTATGTCATATATATAATTTTCTTTTAAAGGCACTCAGTTTCCCATTAGTACTGATGTTATTACATTTCCCTTTCCAATCAACCTTCAGTTAAGTTGGACAAAGTCACTTGTTGTCTTGTATTAGGCGTTCACATGTCAGCCCATTTTTTTGAATGTCAATTTGACTTGCTCACAAGGGCAAAGATGTGGTGTTGCCCCAATTATCTGATTTTGAAGTTTGGTATTGCCAAGTTGATCTCTATTCCTTGGCCATTTGCTTTTAGCTTAGGTGCCTTAACAAGTATGTAAATGGTAGAGATTATTGGTACTAATTCCTTCTGTTCACTCTTTAAGATCAGTACATTTCTTTCCAATGATTAAAGAAATGAAATAGAAATGTAATGTCTTTTCCTCATTAAAATTAACGTGTCCATGTTCTGCTAAATGCTAACCATGTCATGCCGGGATTCACTGAGATTTGAGTTTCCTGTAAATACTTTGCAGTGAACTGAACGATACTGTTGTTGAAGCACAGCTAAGGACAAGCAAAGAGCCTCCTGAGCTTCCACAGAATGATGCAGTGGAACGTTACTTGCGTCTGGCAATAGATTATTGATACTGGTATGATTGTTTGACCTATAATCTCTTATGTTTTTTAAAATGCCCCTCAGCAAGTAAAAGCTTTATCCAAGGCCTGCAAGTATAAGATACACATCAAGCCAACGGGCTTATGATTGTTTTGTATCAACTAAAGGCAAGTTAACATTTTTACATAATTGACCATTGCCATCTATGTTTGCTAATGTGATTGCTAGCTCTTTGATTTTCTTTTTCCCTTGCAATCTTTTCCTGGAGGCATACTATTAATGTCATTAATGCTTCCCTTGTTGACCTCATCTTGGGGATGGCCCAAAACTCAGGGTTTTAATTCAACATTAACCGAACCTGTGGATACTTCTGGAAGAAGTGATCAAATCAGAGAAAAGAATCCTAATTTGCACCCGGAATTAAAAGAACACTTAACAGCTCTCTGTAATGATAAAAGACTATAGTTGTCCTTAGTGGGAGCAAAAGTGAAGTCTTGGATAAGGTACGCTTGGAATTTCTTTCTTTCTGCTCTATCCTATTTTGTCCTCTATCAAAACCACCTGATTGCTCTCACAGAACTTTGCGGAGTATGACATGTGGTTGGCCGCAGAAATGGATGTTTCTACGCCATACAAAGGGTGACTGGATGACAACCATGCCAGAACACTTGAACATGGAATGGGTTGATAGTCTGAAGGTAACAAGATTGTAATTGATGTACTCTTCATCCAATCTGTCTTTCCTGATTTGCCTAATGATGCTGATGGCATGATGGCAGCATGTTTTTGAGTATTTCACTGAAAGAACACCAAGATCAGAGTTTGAGATCCGCACTACATCGCTCGTATGGAATTACAAGTATGCAGGTACTTGGTCTGTTTGATTTTTGAGTTTTCTCTTGATTGATACCAACCCTGCTTGTCTGAACCTTCCTTGTGTTTCCTTTCATGTTATTTTGTCTGTAGATGTTGAATTTGGAAGACTTCAGGCTAGAGATATGCTGCAGCATCTGGACCGGCCAATTTCTAATGCATCTGTTGATGTTGTTCAAGGGAGTCGATCGGTTGAGGTTAGACCTGTTGGTGTTACAAAGGTAACTTCTGTTCACCTCATATAATTTTGTTTTTCTATTTGAATATGTTTT